>NW_024096472.1:417500-477500 GCF_016545835.1 Crotalus tigris | reverse complement strand
CCATTCAGACATTACTTCAGGGCAAACCGCACTGTCAGCCTTGTCCAATGACACAATCAAATAGATTTAATGTGTCTAGGTTTGGCTTTCTATGGAGAAGTCAATAATAGTTGAAATAATCCCCAAGTACATATGCATGCAAACACACATACACCACATGCACACACACACCACACACATACACACACACACACACACACACACACACACACACACACACACACCATCCTGAAATACGGGCAGAGATTGCTGAAACCCAGGGCCGAAATAAATGCAGCATGAGCCTATAAATTAAAGAGCTCCCTTTACAAAATGAAATTTCACAGTGTAATTACGCTGGTTTCTTCACAGAAAACATAAAGAAATTTATGGAACTAATTATTTTGATAATGGAAAGGAATCCTTTCCCTCCTCCCCCCCCCTCTCTCCCCCCCACACATCTTTCATTACCCTCCTGCCAGAAAGAAAGATTCAGAAATGTAATTGAGTTCCACCACCAATGTTGTGTATTTCTTCTTAGTGGAAACTGAGATGGCACAATACTTGTTATCGTCCCTAAATATAAACATCTTGCACACTAGAAGAGGCTCTCTAATGAGATTCTGTTTGCGTGCTAACTTATTAGCGCAGTTGGAAATATGTTAACCACTTTTTAAAGTCCTAATTATAAAGCTTATTGATTATTTCGCAATTCCGTATCTATCTGTTCTTCTTTCCCGGGGATAGGGAGCTGGCTTCAGTCACAATGAAAATAATAATAATAATAATAATAATAATAATAATAATAATAATAATAATAATAACCATCAAACATCCACGTCTGCCTATCCCAGGTCCTGGGTAAGGACTCGATAGGTAGACAAAATGCCAAATCCAGTCTGAACATCTGGCTGACTGTGCGATGATCCATAATAATAATAATAATAATAATAATAATAATAATAATAATAGAAGAAGAAGAAGAAGAAGAAGAAGAAGAAGAAGAAGAAGAAGAAGAAGAAGAAGAAGAAGAAGAAGAAGAAGAAGAAGAAGAAGAAGAAGAAGAAGAAGAAGAAGAAGAAGAAGAAGAAGAAGATAACATCCCGGACTTAACAATTGTCAATAGAAAGACAAAAAAGTCTGACTGACTTGACTGTGCAATGATCAACAACAACAACAACAACAACAACAACAGGAATCTGATTCTTTCTTTCTTCTTTTGCAGATATGTCTTCTATAATTTTATAATCACAAGCAATCACTACTAATAAATTTGGACACCTATGATCGCTAACTAACTTGAGCTGCGCATATATAAGAAGCTGGCACCTAATATTCAAATACAGGACATAGAAGTAATGGAAAGTTGGCCTGCAAATAAAAGGACAGAGAAATGCAAGTGAGAAACAGCTTAATAAATACTATTCAAGGCTTTTTACATCAGCAGCTCATTTATTCTCAAGTGCCAATTGCTCTTAACTGTGTCCCTTTTCTTTTTATGATAGATATTAAAGAGGCAGCTGTGTACTATGAGACCATAGAATGGATATAAAAGGTAAAAGGAGTCCCTGCAGATTTTAATCTACCAGTCATTGCTGACTATAAGGGACAGTGCTTAAAGATATTTTAATAACAATAACAATCATAGAATTGGAAGGGAACTTGGAGATCTTCTAGTCCAACCCCCTTCTCAGGCAGGAAACCCTATATCATTTCGGACAAATGGCTGTCCACTTTCTTCTTAAAAACTTCCAGTGTTGGAGCATTCACTGCTTCTGGAGGCAGGTTGTTCCACTGGTTAATTGTTCTAACTGTCAGGAAATTCCTCCATAGTTCTAGGTTGCTTCTCTCCTTGATGAGTTTCCATCCATTGCTTCTTGTTCTGCCTTCAGGCGCTTTGGCGAGTAGCTTGACTCCCTCTTCTTTGGGACAACCCCTGAGATACTGGAACACTGCTATCCTGTCCCCCCTCATCCTTCTCTTCATTAAACTAGATAGCTGACAAGGCTACTATCTTAATTGTTGAACCAGTGTAGTGCCCTTAGAATGGGTATATCCATATCCGTTTTAAAGAAAATTAGAATAATCCCTAGATTTCCTCACCCATCAATCAGAGAAAAGCTCAAGATAAGGAGAAGTGGAAGAGTTATTCTTTTTAGCACCTTTTCAAGTCATGGCCAATCATGGAGACCTTTTTGAATATATGTGAATTAGCACATAGGGCTGAGTTTTGGGTGTGAATCTGTATTTGTGAATTTTTGTGTTCATACACATACACTCAAACATACTAACATGCACTTTGCTTTGATAGATAGATAGATAGATAGATAGATAGATAGATAGATAGATAGATAGATAGATAGATAGATAGATAGATACTGTAGATAGATAGATAGATAGATAGATAGATAGATAGATAGATAGATAGATACTGTAGATAGATAGATAGATAGATAGATAGATAGATAGATAGATAGATAGAGATAGATAGATAGATAGATAGATAGATAGATAGATAGATACTTTTTATAGTTTTAACTACCCTGATGCTCATTTTATTTTAAACATGAATATACCCAGGATTCATATTTTAATGCTATTACTCATAGATAGATAGATAGATAGATAGATAGATAGATAGATAGATAGATAGATAGATAGATATAGATAGATGATAGATGTAAATAAATGCTGATAGATGATAGATAGACAGATAATAAATCTATGTTTGTGTGTGTTTGTGTATAGTAGAAAGATGGATGGAAGGATGAATAGATGTGTGTGTATGCATATACATATACATATAAATATATATCAAGTGTGTACACACACACACACACACACACACACACACACACACACTTATCACTTGAGTTATCCTTAGGAGAAAACATCACTGCAAATTTAGGATTCAAGAACATCTAAACCTGGCTTTTTCTTCAAGGAATACAGAAATAAAGCATCTGGCCCATTATGCATTTTCTACTTTAGCAGTATTTACAGTATTTGTCTTTCTGTTTTATAACAGCAGTCTCTTTTTATTATTTTTCTACCAGGTATTGAATTAAAAACAAAAAACGAAACCTGTGAATTTGTGACTTCTCCACAGCATTGACTTTGGCATGATAAACTGGGTGACTTAACCACTCTTTTGATATTTCAAGCCGTCGCGTGGCATTCAGCTTATCAGCCTGAAAAGAATAGTGTCTGTAAAAGAGAAATGTTATTCACATAACAAATGTATGAAACCAGAAATGACAGATGAGCAATGCACCTAGAGTTTCAATTTGAATAGGAGAGACATCTTGTACTTTAGCGATCCAGTCTCCAGGCAACTAGAGATTGGGGAAAATAATAATAATAAAATATCCATTTCCTTCCTGTTCTACAACAATAGCCTCCGAATAATATGAGGGGAGCGATAGGAGAAAGTGCTTTTGGCATGGAACTGAGCTGTTTTCTAAAACAGAAAGAAGGACTGTCTTTTCGCCACCAATGAACTGGCTCACAATTTAATGGTATATAAAAAAAAGAAAACACAACAAAGTTGCATTAATATAACCAGAGTGGATTTGCATAGTAATTCTAAAATCGGTGTATTTGAGAGTGGGGTGTACTTTTTAAATGCTCTCATCACTGCCACGGATTGTAGATGGAAGGCTTTGGGTTGTCTAGGCCATTGTCAGAAAACAAATAAATGAGGAGTTCAGAATGCTGTGTCATTGAATGAAAATTGTGGTTTTTCAAGCCAGGGGCGTGTCTGGGAAGATCGTAAGTGAAACAAGAAATTATGGGTGTAAAATAGGCTTTAAAAATCAATCTTAGGTTTCAGAGCACGCTGAAAATGGAAGGACATGTCTCAACTAGGTTATTGAGGCTTAAGAGTATAGGGAATAGTTGAATTCTATCTGAATATTTGAATTAACACAATGGGGAAGGTTTGAATTGTCTCTCACTGGGTATGTTGTTCCTCCTTTGGTCATTTACTCTTGCTGGGATGTTGTGGATAACATTCTTGAATGTTAATCAACCCAACAAAAAGACTTGAACTTTTTTTAAAAAAAAAAATAAATAACATTATGCCGAGATAATTCAGTCAAGGAAAGAAAATTTGTGACATTGCTAATTTAGACAGTATCAAAGAATCTATGCCTCAGGGGAAATGTGTATGCTATTTGTTGGTTCTGTTTATGTATAATAAACATCATAGGATACACTCAAATTGCCTGTAAATATTGGAAGTGTTAAAAATGTATATATGGATGTAAATAATAATAATAATAATAATAATAATAATAATAATAATAATAACAACAATAACAATGTTGGAAGGGACCTAGTCCAACCCCCTGTTCATGCAAGAATACCATTTCAGACAAAAGGCTGTCCAATCTCTTCTTAAAAACTTCCACAGCTTCTGGAGGCAGGTCATTCCACTGATTTATTGTTCTGTCAGGAAGTTTCTCCTTAGTTCTAGGTTGCTTCTTTCTTTGGTTAGTTTCCAACCGTTGCTTCTTGTCTTGCCTTCAGGTGCTTTGGAGAATAGCATGACTGCCTCTTCTTTGGGGCAGCCCCTCAAATATTGGAAGACTGCTATCATGTCCCCCTTCGTCCTTCTCTTCGTTAAACTAGACATACGCAATTCCAGCAACCGTTCCTTATATGTTTGAGCCTCCAGTCTCCTAATCATCTTTGTTGCTTTTCTCTGCACTCTTTTTAGAGTCTCAACATCTTTTTTACATCGTGGTGACCAAAACTGGATGCAGTGTTCCAAGTGTGGCCTTACCAAGGCATTGTAAAGTGGTATTAACACTTCACGTGATCTTAATTCTGTCCCTCTGTTGATGCAGCCTAGCACTGTGTTGGCTTTTTTGGCAGCTGCTGCACACAGCTGGCTCCTAGTTAAGTGATTGTCCCCAAGTCTCCAAGATCCCTTTCACAGTTGCTACTATTGAGCAAGGTACCACCTATACTATACCTGTGAATTTGGTTTTTCTTGCCTAAATGTAAAACCTTACTTTTTTCACCATTGAATTTCATTTTGTTAGTTAGCACTCAGTGTTCAAGACTGTCAAGATATATTGTATATTCATCATCATCTTAGCCATTATCTACAGTATATACAGCTATTATCTAGAGCCATTATCTATAGCCCATTTTCCATTTCAATTCTTTTACTCTCTTGATGATATAATATACTTTCGTTTGTTCTCTAATGCATGTGCAGGTCTTTCTATCTCAGACATGTCAAACACAAGGCCCGGGGGCCAGATGTGGCCCGTGAAGTGGTTTCATGTGGCCCACAAAGCCATCCTGGAAACAGTGAGGGAATGGCCCTTGTTGCCTTGGCCCTGGCCCAGGCTGGCCAGGAACCAATGTACAATTTTGTGGTGGCCATCTATGCTGAAACGCATTCAGTCTTAGCTCCACAAGGCCGTCTAGAAACAGAGAGTAACCAGCCCCTGCTGTGTTGGCCCCGCCCCCTGGGTGCATGCTGGGGAGGTATCACCCTTTGTGAGGAATGAAGAAATGGACCATGCCTTGGCGCTTGCCCCGGTCCCACCCCCTTCTGCCAGAGACCCTCAGATCTGTCCCACTCCTGTCCAGGCCCCCACAGGCACCCTTGATGCGAACGATGTAGAGCTGGCCATGCCCACCCAGTAGGCCACACCCACTCCATCCACACCCACCCAGTAGGCTGCACCCACCCTGACCACACCCACCCAGCCCCCCGAGGGCAACCACAATGCTTATGTGGCCCTCAATGAAATTGAGTTTGACACCCTTGTTCTATCTTCTCTTGTGATGCCGAGCATGTATCTTTTCCATGTCTCTTTGCGCCACTTGTAGCTTTTGTATCGATTGTGAGGTTAGTGTTCTTGCTTCTCCCACATGTGTTAGAGCAGGTAGCCCACATCAATCAAAAACTTTTCTCTTCAGGCATAGGGGGAGATTGTTCTTGAAAATTACTCTTAGTTTGTTTAATATTATGTATACCATGTAAAACAATATACAGAGTGCATATAATTATCTGAAAGCATTATTATCAAAGGGTATTTTTTTTAACACGCATCTTTCTCTTTTTAGAATATACCTCATATAGATGAGTACTTTGAATTCTTCTGGGATACAGCTACAAAATTTGTCAATACATTTAAGGGAAATTGACAAAGGCATGTGACGGCAGAATCAGCGAAAGGTGAGGAATTACAACACACATTATTTGATTTCAAGCCATTTGGGATATATAGCTATAACAAGATGTTGAGGATCCACAATTATTTTGTGAAGCTGTTGGGATGTATACAGTTGAATCCTAAACAGTTTACGGATAACTAAACTCTGTGTTGTGAGTTTCTTGTTTCCAGCCAATTGAACAGGGCTGTGGTCTTACATTATAAACACAGAGGGGGAAATCAAAAGATACAAAACTCAGAAATAAAGCTATATCTCAAATGGTAGAATTTACATCTTTTTTAATCTATAACATGTACATGATTTTTTTTTCAAAGAGATGTTTCTTTTATCATCATTTAAAACTGATCAGGGTTATCCAGAAAAGAGATCATGAAAAGGCAGCTTGTGGATCTGTTTAATGTCTTGGATAGCAAAGGATTCAACTCACATCCAAGTTTGGAATACATTTCATTGATCAATTAGAATAGAATAGAATAGAATAGAATAGAATAGAATAGAATAGAATGGAATAGAATAGAATAGAATAGAATAGAATAGAATAGAATAGAATAGAATAGAATATTTCTATTCTATTCTATTCTATTCTATTCTATTCTAT
The DNA here is from genome assembly GCF_016545835.1 of Crotalus tigris. Classification (NCBI taxonomy): domain Eukaryota; kingdom Metazoa; phylum Chordata; class Lepidosauria; order Squamata; family Viperidae; genus Crotalus; species Crotalus tigris. The sequence continues at coordinate 470,725 of NW_024096472.1, read as the reverse complement.
TCTATTCTATTCTATTCTATTCTATTCTATTAATTTTCATTCTATTCTATTCTATTCTATTCTATTCCATTCCATTCCATTCCATTCCATTCCATTCCATTCCATTCTATTCTATTCTATTCTATTCTATTCTATTCTATTCTGTTCTGTTCTAGTGTTCTTCTGCTTATAAGGGCTTTGTGTGGTCAGTAAGTTTTGTGATGGTGAGGTCACACATCAAGTGAGAGTCCCATCAGGTCTTATGATGGATTTTGTGAGGATCTTGTGATGGGCCATGTGTGGGTATGTCAAGTGAGGGTCTTATGATGAGGTTACATCAAGTGAGAGTCATTGGGAGGTGAAGTGCTGGTTGAGGGGGGCTTGCATGAGTTGGTTGTCTGTATGTCACTGTGTCTATGAATGGAATTGCTTGTGGTGTATTTCTTAGAGTGTTCTTACATACTGCACTGCACATTTAAACCAATTCATACAGTTCAGAGATGAACTGGATCAAACATCTGCACTACCTCTTTGTTCTAGAGAAAAACTTGGATTTGATGAATACAGCTTATAATGCAGAATATGGCTTAGAAACACAGAGTATTTTTGAGCTATGTTCTAGGAAAAAAAAAATAAGAACATCATGTAAAACAAAGTACTGGCTCTATAGCCTGCCTGCTCCTCTGCCAAAGCGTGTTCCATGTCAACCCAATCAGTAAGTTAATTGCATAATGTTTTCCAGAAAGCTTAATACTTGATAATTAGCATGTGCATCTTGATTGCCTTTTTTTATAAATAGGCATAACAGCTAGTCTCCCTTCCCTGGGATTCATCAAGGTGCGATCTATAAAAGTACACACAAACACAAAGGCTAGCGTACGAGTCCACCACTGCAGATGGTATTGCTAACTTTGGCAGTAAGAAAGTCATTATCTGAAGTGTTGCTGGGCTTCAGTTGCTTAATTAGATCTGCTACTTCTGGCCTTGTAGCAGAAGCTCAGTGCAGACGTAATCTGCCATCAAGTTTCAGATCAAACTCACAGCTCTTTCTATATATCCAGAGCCCTAAAGTGACTAGAGGGACACAGACGTCTGCCAGTTGGATGAGAAGCTCTCAAATACTAAAACAAGGGTTCTTGGCTTGTGAGGTGTCTCATCTATTGGTCTCCCTTTTTGTAATTTGAACAACTCTTTAGGCTGGTTTAGCTTTTGGCAATAAGGAGTCTTGAACGGAAAATAAATTAAACAGCAGGTATGAAAATGGTCCATCCCATCTCTTACTGGTTGTGACCTCCCACTCAAGGTTATCCTTTGAAAATAAGTGGAAAGAGAGTTGGGGATGACCAAAGGAAATGTCTCAACACTGCTACACACCCCACACCCCAAAGTGTGTCAGTGAAATGAGGAATCTGTTTTCTGTATCTCTGCAATGACATTCAATCGGATAGTTTTGAAAGAGTCCTCAGAGGATCAGCCTATCAGTGGCTACTAATATTGGCAGTTGCTTACTGCCTCCTAAATCTTAGACACCATGTCTTTGATACTGATTGCTGATCAATCCAAACCATGGTGGGATTCAGCCAGTTTACACCATTTTAGAGGAACTGGTAGCTAATTTTGTTGTTGTTGTTGCCAGGGCCCAAAATGGAGTTCTGGAAGCAGCATCCAGAGAGAGAACCGGCTGTTCACATATTTGAATCCCACCACTGATCCAAACATAATCACTGTGAGACAAAGACTGCCACAAGAGATGGGCTTCTGGACTGATCCAGAACATTCTTCTGGTATATATCTTTCCCCCATCAGCGGGAACTTCCCAGCTCTGCTCCCTATTCATTTCAAAAATATTTAAACAATAGAATAGCACTGAACAGGAAGCAGGGGTGGTGCGGTAGTGCCATGATGGAAGGTAGAAAGATAGAAATTACCACAGAAATATAGAATTTGGAAGGTCAGGATGCTAAAGAAAATACACTGGAATTCTCAGTGTTTTGAGTTTGATTGCAATGAGAACATCTGCCGTTTGGTTTCCAGATTGCTTACAGCAGGGGTCCCCAATCCCTGGTCTGTGGGCCAGAACCGATCCATAGCATGTCAGCAACTGGGCTGCATAAAGCCCCATCCATGGGATGCAGGCAGCACACAAAACCAAACACCCTCCAGTCCACAGAAAAAAACTCTCTCCACGGAATTGGTCCCTGGTGCCCATAAGGTTGTGGACCTCTGGCTTACAGTATCCAAGTATCCTGTTTAAGAACTTTGTTGCTTTCTCAAGAAGTCAAGACAAAACTGAGAATTAAACTTAACTGCAAACCCATTAAGGGTCAGGTTAAGCAAGTGAACAGCACTGATTAATACACAAACTAATTCGAACAATTTATTTGTGGCGCCCTCTAATCCAGTTCAAATTTGTCTTTTTGGTTCTCATCCTTCATCCTAGCTGGGTGTACTTCATTATTTCCTAGATTTGGCTTCAGTGAAAGATTTTGCCTTTGCACAACTTTCTTCCTCAGGTTGAAGGATGGAGGAAGACAGGACATGTCTAGATATTGCCTCTGTGTTATATACATAATCAGTAAATGAGCTGGTAAGCTATGACAGCTGTGAATCATACTGGATAACATTGTCTGTCTGAAATCAATCTGAGCTCACTCAAGTTACCTATCGGTGTTTACATATATGTCACTCCACTGAGGTTAAGTTCATTAACCAATCGTCATCTAATTATCAATTGGCTCACAAATATCCAGTTCTGGTTTGTTTTTTGTTTCTGTTTTTAAAGTCAAAACATCCTGTGTAATTGTTTATTTTGAGAGGAAGCGTTAAGAAGTCCCGTCGCAACATAAACAGTCTAAACACAAAAGCAAAACATAGATTGAAGATTACCTGTAATTGTGTCTTTAGTTGTTATGGGTTTTTGTTTTTTAAAAAAGAAAAATCCATAACAACAAAAGACACAATTATAGGTAATCTTCAACTTATGAGCCCAAAATTTCCAATCGCTAAGTGAGACATTTATTGAGTTTTGCCCCATTTTACGACACTGCAATTGTCATTACTGTGAGTCAGTTGCCAAATGACTGAATTTGATCAAGGGACCACGGGGATGCTGTAATGGTGATAAGTGTGCAAAACAGTCATAATTTTTTTTCAGTGGTGTTGTCTTCAAACAGTCACTACATGAGCCATTGTGAATTGAGGACTACCTGTATTTAATACCTATTCTGAAAGTAATAATAATAAAAAAGTTATTTTCTAATTCTCATCTAAAGACGCTGCCGTCACTCAGGAGACTGAACAATGTCTATTTTAGCACTTCTATTGATTTTATTCTGAGAATTAATCCGTGCTCGATATAATTATGGCATTTAAGTATTAAGCGAGTCAGGTCACCCAGCTGCTTGTACTAACAAGTTCTACGGTAAAAAGTAATTGCTCAAATTTATGAATTGTTATAGGGAGCCAATTAAAAGTTATTGATTCTTTTTAAAAGAATAATCTTTCTCTTGCAGAAGACGGTGGGGGTGCAGAGAACGGAGAAAAAAAAAAGACAAGCACAGACTTTCTGGAAACTATTTAAATGTTGGTCTTTAGACCACTTTTGAAGGGTAGTTGAACACGACTTCCATTGAACTTAGTAAGAATTAATCTAGAATAAATTGTAGCAATTGCCCCCAAGTTTAGTTTTCTTAGAGTTTCTTTTCTTCCTCAGAGTTTGTTCTCTAAGGAGAAAATTAATCTAATAAGAAGAGAAAGAAAGAGAATAACTTGAAAACATCTTTAAATCATCTATTCAGGAGTTTCCCAAAGGAAGGCACAACATTTAGAGAATTATTTTAATACAAATTGTTGCACAGATAGAGTTGCGAATCTTAAAAGACATCTGAATTCGTACTCTATTTACTTGCATCTGTTTCTGGAGGAAAGAAAAATGTGGGAAAATATCACCGCATTAAAGAGAGAAGAAAGGAAGTGTCAATTAAAGGAACATTATTTCCTCTAAAAAAGTAAATCATGGTTTATTAATATTTTGTTTCTGAAGCAAATAGGCAAAAGGGGAAAAAAAGCTTTCTTTAATGCAAGATGGATCAAAGGATGCTGAAACAAAATAAAATATCTTCAGGGATCAGCTGGGAAGTCCTTCGTGCTCTCTGAACTTGGTAGTTTTCTTGAAGATATTTCATTACCCAACTAGGGAATATCATCATTGTCTGCCAGCACTGATGATGTTACCTAGCTGGGTAATGAAATGTCTCAGAGAGCAGCAAGCACTTCACAATAAAATGCCTGCCCGATTTCATAATCCCTGCTACCTTTCACAAAAGCATCCTTTGGATAGTTGCTAAGAACTTAACATCACTGAATTTTTTTGGTGTGTATATATATATATATATATATATATATATATATATATATATATAACCTTGAAGAATGCATAGGCTCAGCTAGGAAGCTGCTGTTCTTTGATCTCCTTGCGTGGAAAAAAAAAAGAGTAGTTACCATATTAATTTCCACTTAGCTCTGTTTTCAGAACTCCAAGTGGTTCCCTGTGAAACCTCATGGAGGTTTAAAAGACTTTCTTTTAAGATTTAGGGAGATATGGTTGCCTTGATAGATTTCTTGTATTGGGAAATACTTCTTAAAGGATCAAAAATCACAGGCATTAGGGTTTTTTTTTTATTTTTAGTGGAGTATGGCTTTGTGGATACTCTTTCTGTTGCCATGGATACATCAAACAAGACAGATAAGACTTTTTATGAAGAGATGTAGTCTTTCCAAGAAGATAGAAGTCGCTGGAGAATTCCCAAAACATTACTTTAATTAAGATGGCAATGCAACGCCATTTGAAAGAATAATTTAAAACCAAACCATTGTTGAAAACGGAGCGATCATCACATTCTTGATCTGCCTACCCCACAATATCAATTTTCTACTTTTCTTTCTTTTTCTTTCTTTCTTTCTTTCCCAATGGGATTAAATTATTATTTTTTAAATGAATTTTACCTGAATAGATATCTGGCTGTTTTACAAAAGTCTCCATTTTCCTCGGCTTGAGAAAGCCTGATGAGAAAGAGTGGCAGAGGATATTTAAAAGTAAAAAAAAAACCTGAAATACTGTGTCCCTTTCATAAAGTAATACATAGAAAAGAGGAAATCAAAGAATGAAGGCCATCAGACCTTCCCCCATGACAAATCCTTCTGCTACTGGTCCTGTTCTTCCTCAACGAGCAAACTTGGATGGTGCAAAACTGACATTGGAAGCAAAAAAGAAACAACAGCAGGGATGTCTTCCATATTAGTAGACCAGCAGTTCTCAACCGGTGGGTCGGGACCCCATTTGGGGTTGAACGACCATTTCACGGGGGTCGCCAAACAACGCAGTCCGCCATTTTTTTCCCCCTTTTCCTTAGCTGTGCTACTCCCTTTTATTCTATTGGCTTTTGAAAGCCAATAGAATAGACTCTCTTGAATAGAGTCTAATTCAAAAGCCAATAGGAATTGTCCAGGCTGTTTCTGCCCTGCTGAGCCCGCCAAAAGTCCCATTCTGCAAATGGTGCTGCAAGTTGTCTGCAGCGAAGGCGAGCTGTCTGGAAGCTTCCACCCCTCCCTGCTGAGCAACTATTAAAAATGTAAGTAAAAGAGGGCCAGGGGTGGGAGTTGGGAGGCCGGCGGGCACAGGGAGGGTTGCTGACACGCATGGGGCCTGGTGGGTGCCTTACCTCCCTTGGGCTGGGCCAGCTGGTGGCCCAGCCAGTGGTCGACCTGTGCCGTCTCTGCCACTTGCCACCTACGCCTCGGCCGGCACAGGGGGTGGCACCACGCATGTGCGGCACTCCCAGGCAGGGAAAGTCCTCGACTTACGACCAGTTGGGTAGTCCTTGACTTACGACTGGTTGGGTAGTCCTCAATTTACGACCGGTTGGGGGTCGCAGCATTAAAAAGGTTGAGAACTACTGTAGTAGACTCTTTAAGAATATCGGTTACCTCAGAGATGAAAAGCAAAATATCCCAAATCACAACAAACTGGGGTATTTTATTATATTGCACTTACATAGACAACATCTCCAAAGATTGATCAAGAAGTGTCTGTTCTGTATATGTCTATGGAGATTCTCAGTCATCCAGGGCATAGTTATTCCAAATGTGCTTTTTTAGGAACAACTGAACTTCCTTGTTTTTCTTTGAAGACGTTTCGCTTCTCATCCCAGAAGTTTCTTAAGCTCTGACCGGATGGTGGGGAATGGAAGGATTTATACTCCTTGCAGACAGCTGGTCATTTGCATCCTTTTAGAGAGCCATTGAGGATAGCAAAGTTCACATTTTGGACAGAGAGGACCACTGGTTTGAGAGAGGGGTCAAAGAGGATATCTAGGTCAAAATTGAACAGCGGGATATGACATCATCTATCTCCAGTCTACAACAGAGTCCTTTCAGCAGTTCTAAGAAGGCTCCACACCCATTTGCATTACTCAGTTGACCCTGAGGACACAGATAAACCTCCAGCTGGCCTCAACAACTCTGTAAAAGAGTACAAAGGACCAGCTGTCTTCAAGGAGTATAAATCCTTCCATTACCCACCATCCAGTCAGAGCTGAAGAAGCTTCTTGGATGAGAAGCGAAATGTCTTCAAAATGTCCTGAAAAAAGCACCTTTGGCATATGTATCTGCATATAATGTTATCTTATTCAGATGGCCATGCCATTCTCTGTGTTGAATATTAACAGTCAATTCCTCTGCAAAAGGCAGCCAGGTGCCCTCTGCCTACTTTACTCTAAGGTGGCTTCATGAGATGAAATCTTAATAAAATTTCCAGTATTACACTTCCCCAAAGAAATAATGAAAAGACCAGATGCAGTCAAATGTCAACATTCATACCACTGAGGTAAATACTGCCGGAACAATTCACCAAGTGAATTCAGGAAATTCATTTTCTGCATTCTTATGAGCTCTAAATGTCTTTAATGCAAAGCAGTTTACAATGAGGGCTGTCTTCTCTCCTCTTTTTCTCTCTTTTATCTCACAGCCGTTCACCGCTTTCTGAGGAAAAGCAGAAACATTCCTCAAATGCGCTAGTCTGAATGACAGTGTATTTATTCTAAAGCGTGTTCGAATTGCGCTTTTCTAATTTCTGCAATCGCTAGGACTTTGCAGTCGGCGTTGATTGGAGTTGTTTAGTCGTACCTATGCTCTTGGCTTTTTTTTTTTTTTGACACACGTGCACACAGACAGAGGCAAGTCATCCTCTCAATTCTACCTACCTTAGATTCTTTTTTCCTTAGAAAAATAAACACGCTGAAGTGCAAAAGAATCAAAAGGACACTTTTGGCAAATGGAGATTGCCAGGAAGCTTGGCAACATTTTTTTTTTTCAATACTTCATTAGGAAAGTGTGCAGAGACATGAATCAAAGACTGTCCATTTGCATGGACGTTATTTGTGATAAACAGGAGAAGTACATGATTTCTGCATGGTTATCTTGAGAGGGAAGCTCCCAAAGTGATGAAGTGTTGCAGGTCCAGGTTCTGTGATGTCCCAAGAGCATCTCCATTCTTACACATTCATTTGCATATAGCTTCTTCTTTTTAATGAGCAGATACACAACACAGTGTATTTTCCCTATGAGGTGTTCTCTGAGCTTGCTTGTTTTCCTGCAGATGTTTCATTACCCAAACTAGGTAATATCATCAGTGCTAGAAGAGAAGGGGGTATGCAGAGAGGAGGAGGAGGAGGAGGAGGAGGAGGAGGAGGAGGAGGAGGAGGAGAAAGAGAAGGAGAAGAGAAGGAGAAGGAGAAGGAGAAGGAGAAGGAGAAGGAAGAAGAAGAAGAAGAAGAAGAAGAAGAAGAAGAAGAAGAAGAAGAAGAAGAAGAAGAAGAAGAAGAAGAAGAAGAAGAAGAAGAAGAAGAAGAAGAAGAAGAAGAAGAAGAAGAAGAAGAAGAAGAAGAAGAAGAAGAAGAAGAAGAAGAAGAAGAAGAAGAAGAAGAAGATGATCCTTGGTGCTCTCTGAGCTTGGTTGTTTTCTTGCAGATGTTTCATTATCCAAACTAGATAATATCAGTGTTTGCTTGTTTTCCTGAAGATGTTTCATTACGCAAACTAGGTAACATCGTCAGCATTAGCACTGATGATATTGCCATGTTTGGGTAATACAATTTCTGCAACAGGACCACCAAGGTCAGAGAGCACCAGGTACTCCTCATGTCAACCCTGAACTAAAAATGTCCTCCTTTATTGGTATTTTCCCCATATCCTAATTCGTCCCTAGAAATTCCGCACAATTGTTATTTGACAGTTGTACCGATTACAGGCTTAGTTATACTGAGAGCTAGTCCTTTCTTTCAAACTCTGGGTCTCTGTGGGGCTTTTGTTCCATTGATATTGCCGAGGTGGCGCAGCAGTTAGAGTGCAGTACTGCAGGCCACTTTAGCTGACTGTGTTCAGCAGGTCAGCGGTTCAAATCTCACCAGCTCAAGGTTGACTCAGCCTTCCATCCTTCCGGGGTAGGTAAAATGAGGACCCAGATTGTTGGGGGCAATGTATATATATATATATATATATATATATATATATATATATATATATATATACATACATACATTGCTTACTGGTGTACACCGCTTAGAGAGTGCTTGCACTTAAAGCGGTATATAAGTCTCATAAATAAATAAATAAATAAATTTGGGTAATGAAACATCTGCAAGAAAACCACCAAGCTGACAGTTCCTCGTCTACATTTCTCCTTCAAGTCTCTGAGCTTCTGATTTTCCCACAAGAATGGAAAGATAGCTTTACAAGTTTAATAGATGACCCACATAGGAAGAATAAGGTGCGCCCTTACACAAGCATTTGCCCAAAAACCAACTAAGTTTTTTTTTTTAAAGCTGTCTAGAGATTCAAGGATGTTCCTTTCATTTAAGAATGAAGATGAAGAGATTTCGTGGAAACCACGACCTAGAGTCGCTCATAGTGGGACACTCATTAAATGAGATTTCAAAGTTGGAAGAAGTGAAGAAGAAGCAAAAATGATGATGACAATGACTCTGCCTGAACTACTGTTCATGGCTTGGACAGAAGAATTATAGGTAAGGAAGTGCCTGTATTTAAAAACCTCATACTATTGGATTACTAACAGAGTAACAGAGTTGGAAGGGACCTTGGAGGTCCTCTACTCCAAACACCTGCTCAAGCAGGAGACCCTACACCATTTCAGACAAGTGGCTGTCCAGTCTCTTCTTAAAAGCCTCCAGTGATGGAGCACTCACAACTTCTGAAGGCAAACTGTTCTGTTGGTTAACTGTTTTCACTGTTGGGAAATTTCTCACTATTCTCAATGAGTACTAAAATTTTACTCCCCCCCCCACAGAAATGATGTGGAAATTAAAGGCGGTCAAAGCTGATGAATCCCTTTCAAAATGAATAGAGGGATCCCAAACCTTGATCGATTGGCTTCCTCTTACAATTACAAATGATAGTTAATAGAGGATCAGATGATGAGGTTAGCCCATAAATCAATCATCCCCACAAAAATAAACAATAGGAAAATCAATATGAGAAACCACAATCTATGTATATGTCTGTCTGTCTGTCTGTCTGTCTGTCTGTCTGTCTGTCTATCTATCTATCTATCTATCTATCTATCTATCTATCTATCTGTCTATCTACAGTATCTATCTATCTATCTATCTATCTATCTATCTATCTATCTGTCTGTCTGTCTGTCTGTCTGTCTGTCTGTCCGTCCGCCCGCCTGCCCGCCCCCCGCCCATCCGTCCGTCTTTCTGTCTATCTGTCTGTCTCTGTCTATCTATAGAGATAGAGATAGATAGATAGATAGATAGATAGAGATAGATAGATAGATAGATAGATAGATAGATAGATAGATAGATAGATAGATAGATAGATAGAGATAGATAAAAATATCTATCTAAAAAAATCCTCCATGCTTTTACAGCATTAGCATAATCATATCAGATTTATATCTAGTAATATGGTCAGGGAGGAATTGAAATCCTTTTAAATTGTCATCCCATATTTCTGTATAGCCATTAAAATACCTCTAACATCTAGAAAGTGAGGAAAAAAATGAATAATTAGGTTTAGAAGTTCTAAATCTTCAAAGTTTTCCTATTAAATTTATCTTTCCCTTAACCATTATTAATGTGAGCAATTGCTCTCTTATTTTTGCAACTTATGTGTTATATCTGAAGCTACTAAGAGGAATAAACTCAAGCCATGTACTAAACAAAAGCTATATTTATGCCTAGGTCTTGAGACATGTGTGCATAATTTTCCAATTTACTGTATTTGAAATGCATTTAATTTATAAGATATATTACTTAAGTCAATGTCTGTGGAATAATTTCCCGTAGCTTTTAAATATTTCTAAAGAACAGAATAGGGGAGGAAAATTTTCCTAATGAATAAATAAAACATCCCTCCCCCCATCTCTTATTCTTTTACATTTCAATTAGAATAAGATAAAAATGCTTGGTAAAGCAACGTTTTCCCCAAACGCTGAAGTTTCTCCAATAAACTTTGTACATCACACCAACAAAATGAGCAGTTGACGAATTCAAAAGTAAACAATTTATAGGAGACCATTTGCTGGTACAGTTGAAGCCAAGGCACTGTGTCTTAGTCCACCTCTTTTCATTAGAGACATAATCAGCATAATTTGCATACAATTTGTATTGGTGGGGTGGCACCAGATCGCTGTTGGCAAATATGTTAGGCTGTTTCTCTTGCTCTGCTTGAACAGTTCTTGACATTGCAGTAGAACTGAAAACCAGAGGGAGAGGGAGAGCAGAGGAGACGGGAGGGAAGGGCAGATGAGGAGAGGGAGAGGAGAGAGGAGAGAGGAGAGAGGAGAGAGGAGAGGGAGAAGGAGAGGGAGAAGGAGAGGGAGAGCAGAGGAGACGGGAGGGAAGGGCAGATGAGGAGAGGGAGAGGAGAGAGGAGAGAGGAGAGGGAGAGGGAGAATGAGAGGGAGAGGAGAGGAGAGGAGAGGAGAGGAGAGGAGGAATAGATATGGGATTAAAGTTATCTTCCTGGGCTCCAAGATCACCGCAGATGGGGACTGCAGCCAAGAAATTAAAAGATGCTTGCTCCTGGGGAGGAAAGCTACGGCAAATCTAGACAGCATACTAAAAAGCAGAGACATCACCCTGCCAACATAAGTGCGGATAGTCAAGGCCATGGTTTTCCCAGTTGCAATGTATGACTGTGAAAGTTGGACCATAAGAAAGGCTGAGCGCCAAAGAATGGAGGCCTTTGAACTCTGGTGCTGAAGAAGACTCCTGCGAGTCCCCTGGACTGCAAGGCAATCAAACCGGTCAGTCCTGGAGGAGATCAACCCTGACTGCTCTTTAGAAGGCCAGATCCTGAAGTTGAAACTCAAGTACTTTGGCCACCTAATGAGAAGGAAAGACTCACTGGAGAAGGGCCTAACGCTGGGAAAGATGGAGGGCAATAGAAGAAGGGGACGACAGAGAATGAGGTGGCTGGATGGAGTCACCGAAGCAGCAGGCATGAGCTTAAATGGACTCCAGAAGATGGTAAAGGACAGGAAGGCCTGGAGGAACGTTCTTCATGGGAACGCGATGGATCAGACACAACCTCACAACTAACAACAACAACAATATCTATCTTTATAAATATGCTAATTGGATTTTGACTATTCTGACTATTCTGCTAGCAGAAGACTTTGAATGGACTTCATAAAGGAGAAAGAAAGACTGAAAAACAATTTGAAATAGGGGGAAAGTTGAAATAACACGTGCATCTATCCTTCCATTAAATGTGTATTAAATGCTTTTAACAATTGCTTGCTTAATGTTGGTGTAAGTTTACTGTTGTTTTAATTCAATATTGCTACCTGACTAATAGATGGAAAAAAATCTCCCAAGGGATGGAAAGAAAATCTATTAATGGGTGCATCCATGTATTTATTTTATTGGCAACAACATAGAAGCAATTTGTCCAGGATTTTTCGGTTGGTTTTTTTTTTTACGTTTCAGTCTAACTAGCATGATTCTTTTTTCAAAGAAAAAAAACAATAACATTCAGTTGGCAATGCTACTTACTTGTTGCGATTTTCACTTTGGTTTACCTAGTGACTACTAGCTTATGTAAGGCATATTCTACAGATATTCTGTAAAATATATCAGTGTTGCTGTTTCTATAATGGGGAAGAACAGCCAAGAAACCAATGCTGGACTAAGAGCTAGGGCATTCTTAACAGAGTTGATACTTTCAGATTATTCCTAATTAGGTGTTACTATGATGCATGAACCATCACGATCATTTTTAGGTTAAAGAGATTAAGCTCTTGCGGTTAGCAGCATCTGCTTTTTTTATTGTAATGTGACAGTGGTGATTTGATTTTCAGTAAATTGTTTTAATTTTTTAAAAAAGTCTTGGATAAAAGTATATGATCGGTTCAAGAAGAGATTGGGGCTACGCCAGTCATTTTGTATGTGTTTTTCCAGGCATTGTATACAATGTCTTGGTGACTGTTGAGGTGTAATGTGAATGAGTAACATATTTCCCAGAAAATTAAGTCCCAACCGGAAAATAAGATCTAACATGATTTTTCAGGACACCCATAATATAAGCCCTACCCCCCAAAATAAGCCCCCGTTAAGATCGTCAGCCAGAGGAATGCATTTAGTACTATTTCCCTGAAAATAAGATTTAACGTGATTTTTCAGGACACTCATAGTATAAGCCCTACCCCAAAATAAGCCCCAGTTATGATCGTCAGCCAGATGGATGCATTGAGTACTGCATTTCCCTAAAAATAAGACCTAACTGAGAAAAAAAAAGCTCTAATGACTCTTTTGGAGCAAAAATTAATATAAGACCTGGTCTTATTTTCAGGGAAATATGGTACAGAGAATATTTGTGTGAGGCCCTTTCCAAACACACAAAGAGAAAACCCCTTTTTGCTTTGATAAAAAAAGAGCTATTGAACTGGTATGTATTATATATATATATATATATATATATATATATATATATATATATATATATATATATATATAATGATGATGTCAAGTGTATTTGACGAAAGCTTGGTTGATTAAACTTTTATTTCTTAAATTTTTCTTGGTGATCATTATTTATATATATGTTTGTGTGTGTGTGTGTGTGTGTGTGTGTGTGTGTGTGTGTAGGTCTTTGGTTATTCAGGTTTTCTCCCGCGTAAAATTGGAAGTGTCTTGGCAATGTTTCAACGAAGTCCCATTCGTCATCTTCAGGCTGGTGTTTTCAGGCTGGTGTTTTCAGCATTGCTCCTCGAAGCACGAAGATTATATATAATTTCTGGTTATAGTATTTAATCATTCTAAGTAAAACTCACAATGATGTTGGAAAGGAGGTCTCATAAAGCATTGCCAATATTGGTTTCTCTTTTGGCATGAAGCATTTGTTTTCTGGCAATAAAAAAAATGAGAGTCTTCTCTTTCTTTAATGGATCTACAATTTCCCTATGAATTAAGGAATATGTGGATTTCTAGAGGTGTGTCTCATCCTAGATAATGTCATGAAGCAAGCTAGGAATTTCATCCACATATTATTTTGCACCTTAAAAGAAAACAATTCGTTTTTAAAATAATGGATTTTTGAACTGTTAAGCATTGGGTATGTTCTTGGTCTCTTCCTACAGTAATTTCTTTTTCCTTATCCTTTTTGAAATTTGTCTGTTTGTCTTTTTTCCAAAACAATTCCTTTCTAGAACCTCCCAGCTCTTTATATTCTTCTATCCATGTTATTTTTCCCTGCTCTGAATTTCCATAAAGTTGTGGTTTTTTTTTAAAGTTAAATTTGAAGGAGAGGAAAACCATGGATTCTTTTAAACATTAAAAAAAAGCAGAAAAACTTCAATTATTGGTCTAAGCCAGGGGTAGGCAACCTTGGCTCTTTTATGACTCGTGGACTTCAACTCCCAGAATTCCTGACCCAGCATGGCTCAGCTTGGAAACCTCTCCCTTTCCCCTCAATGTGGTTGGCTCAGGAATTCTGGGAGTTGAAGTCCACGAGTCATAAAGTGGCCTAGGCCTAGACCAGGGGGTAGGCAACCTTAGCTCTTTTATGACTCGTGGACTTCAACTCCCAGAATTCCTGAGCCAGCCATTCTGAGGGGAAACAGAGAGGTTTCCAAGCTGAGCCATGCTGGCTCAGGAATTCTGGGAGTTGAAGTCCACGAGTCATGAGGGGGCCATAGTTTCCCCATGCTGGCTGAGGAATTCTGGGAGTTGAAGTCCACGAGTCATAAAAGAGCCAAGGTTGCCTACCCCTGGTCTAAGCAGAGATTTTGGCAACTTTAAGACTTGAGGACCAACTCCCAGAATTCTATAGCCAGCATGAATTCTGGGAGTTGAAGTCCGCAAGTCTTAAAGTTGCCACGTTTGGACCCTCCTGGTCTAGAGCTAAGAAAATAGCACCACTTCCCTTATCTTGTATGGATCCTTTCTTTTTCTCTCCATCCAGTTGTTTCAAATCGATTTAAAATCAGGAAGACCATATTTTTCACACCGGGTCTCAAAACCAAGTTCATTGGATGTCAACACAGATCCTTCTTTCACACAGTCAACAAATCACATTCTTAGAACCATCCACTGCCTAGAAATCAAGTAAAGCAGGCAGCTTATTCTATAAATATGCTGTCATTTTCCGAACAGGTACAGATCCAGGTACCTAACAGCTGTTCATAAGAGAATCCCAATTTCATTGCTGCACATCGATAAATGAAGACAAACCCGGGTAAATAACCCAATGTATTTGTCATGTTCTCCCCAAACCTAGGCTTTACAAGAACCTGAAACTTGAGTTTATTAAAGAAGCAGCTGATTGGAAATTCAGCTGTGTATTAAAAAAAAAGAAAGAGAAGGAGGAGGAGGAGGAGGAGGAGGAGAAAAGAAGAAGAAGAGAAGAGAAGGAAGAAGAAGAAGAAGAAGAAGAAGAAGAAGAAGAAGAAGAAGAAGAAGAAGAAGAAGAAGAAGAAGAAGAAGAAGAAGAAGAAGAAGAAGAAGAAGAAGAAGAAGAAGAAGAAGAAGAAGAAGAAGAAGAAGAAGAAGAAGAAGAAGAATGATGATGATGATTCTTTTTCAACCGGAGCATTGTTTCCATCAGCCAGGCAAATTCTAGCATTTAAAAACATCCCTGTCTGCTTCGTATTTGGTGATTTTTCATGCCTTCTCCAAAGCTGTCACATCCAACAAAGAGGCTAAATGTTTCAAACTCAGTATTCTGGTTACAGCTGCAAATGGAGAGCAGGGGATAGGGTAGTGGTGTGGGTTGCTACGGCAACCCCTGTTGCCAAACAACAAGTTTTTTTGGGGGAGGGGGAAATTGCTCTGTTTTAACTGCACCGCAGCTGGAAGATAGCAAGAAAGGGGAGGCCGCGTGTTTTTCTAGGGTCTTCCATGATGCTCTTTGTATTTTATGGACGACTCCAACGTCCATATCATAATAAACATTCTGTCGTCGCAGTGACTCTGCTCCTTCTGAGATGCTGAATGCAGATGCTCATATATTCAGCCTGCGCAGTTCTTCCATCAGTGTCTGGTGTAACTCATCCTCCCAGTTCATCAGATCCTTATACATCTTTCACTGACATTTTTGAACAGAAGGTTAAAAACCCAGCAGAAGCGAACACAGAGGCAAGAGAAATGAGAAGAGAAAAGCAAAAGGCAAATGCATGATAAAAACGCAATATTAAAAATAAAAAAAGAAATACAGTATCGGGAAGCTTCTGGTTTTTATTTGCAGCAAATACAAATACAATTACAAAATTATCTCTCACTCCGTGCATTTAACAACAAAGGAATCTTTTTTTTTCCCCACTATCTCTCTTTTTTCTTCAATCATTAATCACAAGTCGTTAGTTTTTTTTTTTTTTTTTCCTGTTTCTGTTTCATGCAAAAAAAAAAAAAGATCTGTAGCGGGCTTCCTGCCAGTAATAAATGTAGATTTTAGAAAAGAAGAGGATATCTTGATTGTCATTGTGTAATTCACAATGAAATTAAGTACTATCCGCAGGGTACACTACACACAAGTAAAAACCACAAATAAGAACATACTTTACAGTATGTACATACATCCTTCACATTCTGCTCACCATTGCGCTGCCCCTAATATTATACTTCAATGTTGCACTATACAGTAGTATTTAATATGGTTACAGCTCTGGGATTAAAAAAAAAAAACACACTATTTTTTCAGCCTATTTATCTTTGTTTTTATTCTCCCGAACCATCTGCCAAATGGTAATAGTTCAAAAAAAGAATATCCAGGAGTAGATGAGTCTTTAGTCTTTTGTCTATTTTGGTCACCATACTACAAAAACAATGTTGAGAACTTGGAAAATATGCAGAGAAGAGCAACTAAAATTATCAAAGAACAGCTGCAGGACTTGGGTTTGGCTAGTCAAAAGAAAAGAAGAAATAGGGGAGACATGATAGCAGTATTCCAGTATTTGAGGGGCTGCCACAAGGAAGAGGGGGTCAAACTATTCTTCAAACCACCAGAGGGAAGGACAAGAAACAATGGTTGGAAACTGACCAAAAAGAGAAGCAATCTGGAACTAAGAAGCAACTTCCTGACAGTGAAGACAATTAACCAATGGAACAACTTGCCTTCAGAAATTGTGGATGCTCCATCAGTGATTTTTAAGAAGAGACTGTACAGTCACTTGTCTGAGATGGTCTAGGGGCTCCTGCTTGAGCAGGGGGCTGGACTATAAGACCTCCAAGGTCCCTTCCAGCTCTATTCTATTCTGTTCTGTTCTGTTCTGGTCTGGTCTGGTCTGGTCTGGTCTGTTCTGTTCTGTTCTGTTCTGTTCTATCCTATCCTATCCTATCCTATCCTATCCCCTCCCCTCCCCTCCCCTCTCCTTCCCTTCCCTTCCCTTCCCTTCCCTTCCATTCTATTCTATTCTATTCCATTCCATTCCTTTCCATTCTTCTATTCTATTCTATTCTTCTATTCTGTTCTATTCTTCTATTCTGTTCTATTCTATTCTTCTATTCTATTCTAAACAGGGTAGTGGGTTTAGCCATCTTTGCATCATTCTTCTATTGTGGTCATGCCAAATCTTTTTTCTTTTGCAATCAACTGGTTAATAAATTCCTTGTGGTTTCCATTCAGTCTTGAAGGTTTACAACTTAAACTTCCCAGTGAAGACATTTCATTCAGAAGTAGAAAGAATAACTTATACAGGCATTGGAGAAATATGAATAATCTAATGGGAGGTCTGAATGTGCTTCTCCCCAAAAGAATGACTTGGATAGTGTTCTATCAGCAATACCTAAGAGACCACTTATAGAGGAGGAAAAGGTCACATTACACTGGTGTACAACTTTTGAACTCCAGGGGCCAAGAATCAGAGGCTACTTGTGGGAACCTCTTACCGTGTCTGTTTGTGCCCCTCTAACTCTATCCTATTCTTCACTTCTATCCCTTCATCCACAATGAACAGAGTCACAATGGGTCACTGAAAGTCCGTTCTTCCTGTCCCCAATGAACAAAATCCCTTAAAATCCCTTCTTCCTGTTCCCAATGAACAGAGTCCATTAAAATCCCTTCTCAGTGAGGGAGTTTGTAATTTGTTAACTAGCACAGTTATTTTGTACTTTAATTTGATTCATTTTCTCTCTCTTAAAATAATGTTCAGGTTCATTACAGATTGGAATGTTAGGAAAACTTTTATCCCATGGTTGTATGGATTGATTAGAAAGCTTTTACTATTCCTAAGCTGAAAAGATAATTTAGTAATAGTAATAGTAGTAAAGTTGGAAGGGACCTTGGAGGTCATCAAGTCCAACCCCCTGCTCAGGCAGGAAACCCTACACCATTTCGGACAAATGGCTGTCCAGTCTCTTCTTAAAAACTTCCAGTGTTGGAGCATTTACTGCTTCTGGAGGCAGGTTGTTCCACTGATTAATTGTTCTCACTGTCAGGAAGTTTCTCCGTAGTTCTAGGTTGCTTCTCTCCTTGATTAGTTTCCACCCATTGCTTCTTGTCCTGCCTTCAGGTGCTTTGGAAAATAGCTTGATTCCCTCTTCTTTATGGCAGCGCCTGAGATATTGGAATACTGCTATCATGTCCCCCCTTGTCCTTCTCTTCGTTAAACTAGACATACCCAATTCTAGCAACCATTCCTTATATGTTTTAGCCTCCAGTCCCCTAATCATCTTTGTTGCTCTTCTCTGTACTCTTTCTAGAGTCTCAACATCTTTTTTACATTGTGGTGACCAAAACTGGATGCAGTATTCCAGGTGTGGCCTTACCAAGGCCTAAATATGCTGGCTCATATTTAGGTGATTGTCTACTAGGACTCCGAGGTCCCTCTCACAGTTACTACTATTGAGCATGGTGCCACCTATGCTGTACTTGTGCATTTGGTTTTTCTTGCCTAAATGTAGAACCTTGCTTTTTTCACCATTGAATTTCATTTTGTTAGTTAGTGCCCAGTGTTCAAGTCTGTCCAGATCCTTCTGTATCTTAAGCCTGTCTTCTGGAGTGTTGGCTATTCCTGCCAGCTTGGTGTCGTCTGCAAATTTGATGAGTTCCCCATCTATCCCTTCATCCAAATTATTTACAGAAGGTTGTCTTGGATACTATCTCCTGATAAGAAGAAGTTCCTTGGTGTCAACTGGCATCTGGTTATCTAATTTCAAACAGGCTTTGTCGATGATTTATTGTGCTAGGAGGGGTTGCTTTTATTTTGTCCAACCAATTTTCCTCTTTCATTTTTTTGTTGTTGTTCTTGTGTTAACTATAAAAAGGAATTTAAGATGAGTCTTGTGGTTCTCCTTTTTCATAGGGAGATCCCACTTTATCTAGACAGCATACTAAAAAGCAGAGACATCACCCTGCCAACAAATCTGTGTATAGTCAAGGCCATGGTATTTCCAGTTGCAATGTATGGCTGTGAAAGTTGGACCCTAAGAAAGTCTGAGCGCCAAAGAATTGAGGCCTTTGAACTATGGTGCTGGAGAAGATTCCTGCGAGTCCCCTGGATTGCAAGGCAATCAAAGCGGTCAGTCCTAGAGGAGATCAACCCTGACTGCTCTTGAGAAGGCCAGATCCTGAAGTTGAAACTCAAGTACTTTGGCCACCTGATGAGAAGAAAGGACTCACTGGAGAAGAGTCTGATGCTGGGAAAGATAGAGGGCAATAGAAGAAGGGGATGACAGAGAATGAGGTGGCTGGATGGAGTCCCTGAAGTGGAGGCGTGAGCTTAAATGGACTCCAGAAGATGGTAGAGGACAGGAAGGCCTGGAGGAATGTGGTCCATGGGGTCACGATAGGTCAGACATGACTTTGCAACTAACAACAACAAACAACTGTTTTTAAATGATCTTTCGACTCGTTTGCTTATTGGGAAGGTAAACCAAAGCAGAACCTAGGGCCAGATTTGGCTAGCCTAATGAGCAGAGCCACCCTGAGCAGTAATTACATTCTCCCTGACCTCCTAATCATCCATTATGAATCACTTCTTTTTTCCTACCATGAGTAATAGAAAAGCATCAATCCATTCTCCACCGTTGAGGTTCCCATTGAGTCTTTCCTTCAGTTTTCATGTCATGAAGGAGCAGAAGAAGTTGGGGGACACTTCCCTGCTAGCTCCATGACACACCTGCAGGATCTGGAGGAACTGGCAGATGAAAACCTGGTTATGTCTTACATACACACACAACACACACACACACACACACACACACACACACACACACACACCAAGAAATTCTATGCCAACATTTGTCAACACAAAGCAAAGTTTTATAAAAGGACATCCAAAATCAAGGGGTCCTTTTTAACTGGCTTTCCCTTCATACCGGTTTCCAAACTTTGAACGGCCATTTTAAAGTTGATGCTTAGAAAAAGCACAAAGACTGTCAAACAAAAAAGACTTTTCATCTCCTAGAGAAGAAGGAGAAAAAAAAAGTCATAGATGACTGACTGGAACATGTCATTAATTAGCGAAGTGGAAGTTTTTGTTTTCCTCCCAAATGGCGCATGTCACTGCCATCCGCCGAAATGGAAGGCACTCGTCTGCAATAGTGGTCCAAGGGTTGAAATCTTCTTTTTTTTTTCTTGCCCTCTAACATTTCATTTCACTTTATGTTTGCCTAATTGGCTGCCTTTCGTGTAGCAGGGGATAATTTCTGAAAGCCGGCAAATAGAAGAGGCTCCATTATTTTCTATTAATCAGTTTATTATACTAATTAGTCTTCCCTTTGTTATGTTCGGCGACCATAATGCCTTCAAACAAATATGTCTGTAGCGGCTTGACGAAGAACAAGCCGGATTAATCGCACCATAGCTTGTGTTCCATTTGGGGGGGGGGGAGAAATGGTCTGTGAGGAGGGTCTCTTTTCATTATCTCTGCTTGTATTGAGAGAGGGAGAAAAAAAGGCATGCTTTGCATCAGTGTGACCCACATTTTGCAAAATAGAAGCTTTCCATCTAATATCTATGGAGATTCTCAGTCATCCAAGTCATGGTTGTCCCAAAGATGCTTTATTAGGAAGCAGCTGGACTTTCTTGTTTTTCTTTGAAGATATTTCGCTTCTCCTCCAAGAAACTTCTTCAGCTCTGACTGGATGGTGGGGGATGGAAGGGTTTCATTTCCTTGCAGACAGCTGGTCCTCTGCATTTGCAAAACATCCTGCAGAAAGCACAGCTCCACAACACAGTCCTTAAGGCATTTCCAAGAAGGCTCCACACCCATTTGCACCACTCAGGTGACCCTGAGGACACAGGTAAACCTTCAGGTGGCCTCAATGACTCTCTAAAAGAAGGCAAATGAACAGCTCTCTGCAAGGAGTATAAATCCTTCCATTCCCCCACCATCCAGTCTGAGCTGAAGAAGCTTCTTGGATGAGAAGCGAAACGTCTTCAAAGAAAAACAAGAAAGTCCAGTTGCCTCACGAAAAAGCACCTTTGGGACTTTCCATCTAATGTTTTGGCAGCAGATTTCAAATCAAAGGAGATTCTTTTCCTCTGCAACTTCCTGATTTGTCCTTTTCTCTCTCTCCCTCTCCCTCTCCCTCTCCCCCTCCCCCCCTCCCTCCCTCCCTCCCTCTCTCTCTCTCTCTCTAGGTCCTTCATCCTCCCAGGTTACTTACTCTCTCACACCTCCTTCTAAAACTTTCTTTTGGGTCTTCAGTCCATCCATTTGGAAGATGTTGATATATTTTGCTGCAGGCCAGCTATGTTCTCAATCGTTCTTTCTTTCTTTCTTTCTTTCTTTCTTTCTTTCTTTCTTTCTTTCTTTCTTTCTTTCTTTTTTCTTTCTTCCCTTCCTTCCTCCCTCCCTCCCTCCCTCCTTGTCCTTCCTTCCTTCCTTCCTTCCTTTCTTTCTTTCTTTCTTTCTTTCTTTCTTTCTTTCCTTTTTTCCTTCCTTCTTTCCTTTCCTCCCTCCTTTCCTCCCTCCTTTCTTTCTTTCTTTCTTTCCTTCCTCCCTCCCTCCCTTTCTTTCTTTCTTCCCAATGTTCCTTCCTTGATTTTTATATCCACCCATCTCAGACACTCCCTCACTTGTCTGCTTTTCCCTAACACTCACTCCATCTCTTCCAGATTTCAGAAAAGCAGTAGAACAAGTGTGAAAATGCTATGTGTTATGATTGTTGATCAGTGTTTCCCCAATGATGGTTTTATGAACACTGACAGCGAGTGAGAAGAGAACTCTCTATTTATTTAGATATTGATAATGATATGTTAAAAAAATTAGCTCCTGGAACTAGCTATTATAGTGGGCTTGATGGCTCAGGGGTTAAATATGCTGAGCTTGTCAGCTGGAAAGCTGACAGCCAGGGTTTAAGACTCAAGTGCCACATACCTTGCCTTAGATCCTGCTTACTTAGCAGTCTGAAAGCATGCAAATGCGAGTGGATTAATAGGTACCACTTTAGTGGGAAGGTAATAGCATTCCATGCACCTTTGGTGTATAGCCATGCTGACCACATGAGCACAGAAAATGTCTTCGGACAATGCTGGCTCTCTCAGCCAAAAATGGAGATAAGCACCACCCCCTAGACTCAGACACTACAGAATAGAATAGAATAGAATAGAATAGAATAGAATAGAATAGAATAGAATAGAACAGAACAGAACAGAACAGAGGAGAGGAGAGGAGAGGAGAGGAGAGGAGAGAAGAGAAGAGAAGAGAAGAGAAGAGAAGAGAAGAGAAGAGAAGAGAAGAGAAGAGAAGAGAAGAGAAGAGAAGAGAGAAGGGAATGGAATAGAATAGAATAGAATAGAATAGAATAGAATAGAATAGAATAGAATAGAATAGAAGCTGGAAGGGACCCTGGAGGTCTTCTAGTCCAGCCCCCTGATTAAGCAGGAGAACCTATACCATTTCAGACAAATGTTGTTCAATCTCTTCTTAAAAACTTTCAGTGTGGAGAATTCACCACATCTGGAGGCAGGTTGTTCCACTGATTAATTGTTCTAACTGTCAGCAAATTTCTCCTTAGTTCTAGGTTGCTTCTCTCTTTGGTTAATTTCCATTTGTTGCTTCTTGTCTTGCCTTCTGATGCTTTGGAAAATAGCTTGACTCCCTCTTCTTTGTGGCAGGCCCTGAGATACTGGAACACTGCTATTATGTCCCCCCTCATCCTTCTCTTCATTAAACTAGACATACCCAATTCCAGCAACCGTTCCTTATATGTTTTAGCCTCCAGTCCCCTAATCCTCTTTGTTGCTCTTCTCTGCACACTTTCTAGAGCAAGGGTGTCAAACTGCCAGCCCATGGGCCGGATGCGTCATGCCGAAACTGCGCCTATCCCATTGGCGGCAATGGAAAAAAAGTTGCGATACGGCGCAACACCTCACGTGATGTTGCGAGTTTGACACCCCTGTTCTAGAGTCTCAACTTAGCAAGGAAACCTTTAGCTTTTCCTTGCCAGCTATTCATTCCCACCCAAGTTAATGAAGCCAATAACAAATGAGGAATTTGAGATCCATAACTATTGGGGAAAATGCTTTGTATGTAACCATTCATCTTCAGAGAAATGGGACACATCCGCCATACATTCAACATCCCTCAGCTCATCAGAAAAAGCAACATGTCTTGTTTGCTTGCTAACCTCAGTGCTGTGCAGCTCACATTTTTCCTCTTTCGAGTACAACAATCTGACAATTTTTATTCTTAGTCATAGAGAGGAAAGAGAAAATGTTTGCAAGAGAAAGTACTTAAAATGTCCATCTGGGCTTTGAAACACTTCCATAAAGAATAATATTTGGTAAATGCTTAATTTTCTCCTGCAATGAGGAGTTTCTTTTCTTTTCTTTTCCCTTTTTTTTTAAGTTCATTAAGCCTTGCTTAAGACAAAGGAATGTATAGAGATACTGGGCCTATATCAGATGTCTTTCTTCGTTGTGTGTTTCTGTATATGCATTCCTTTTTCCTTATTAATATTAAGAAGAAAGTCTTGCAAGCCGTAAAAGCATCACACAAGAACTGTGGAAAAATATTAAATTAATGGAGAAGGAGAAAAAGATAAAAAAAAAATGTGTAAACCAAATACTGACCAGAAATGGTTGTTATGTTCCTCTTTTCCTTATCTTCAATCACATTATTGTTTTTAATGAAGGCAATTAATTTTCAGTAATAGAAGCAAAGTTATCCAGCATAGTTTTCATTTTAGTAATATATTTCCTTTCACAGTTATGAAGCCACAATGTGGATTGACACTCAAGTATTTATTTAAAAAAAACAAGTGAAAAGTGGAAAGATGCAAATAATTTTCCCTCTGAATATTTCAAAATGCCATTTATAGTATTTTGAAAACATGAATGTTGAATAGTAGACTAGACTAGAGTAGAGTAGAATAAAATAATAAAATTGGAAGGGACCTTGGAGGTCATCTAGTCCAACCCCCTGCTCAGGCAGGAAGCCCTATACCATTTCAGACAAATGGCTGTCCAGTCTCTTCTTAAAAAACTTCCAGTGTTGGAGCTTCTGGAAGCAAGTTGTTCCACTGTTAATTGTTCTAACAGTCAGGAAATTTCTCCTTAGTTCTAGGTTGCTTCTCCCTTTGATTTATTTCCACCCGTTGCTTCTTGTCCTGCCTTCAGGTACTTTGGAGAATAGCTTGACTCCCTCTTCTTTGGGGCGACCCCTGAGTTATTGGAACACTGCTATCATGTCACCCCTCATCATTCTTTTAGGAATGCAACGAATTGAACCCAAGACATTCATCCCACTTCTTAGTTCCCCTTCTTCCTTCATTTTCTGGGAAGGGCAGATATATTTATTCAGATTTGTTTTAATTGCCTATTCCTATAGACTTTGAATTTAAACAAAGAAAAGTAAATAAATAGAATATGGCTTCCTTAGATGTGTTCATTCTCCTATCCATTAAATTCAATAAAAGAATGAGCACATATGATTTACTCTACATGTAAGAACTTCAAATATATTTACAAGGTTACACAAGGTGCCCATAGTTTATAGTTTATGGGATGGGAATCAGGCCTAAGAATTAATTATTTATAATAAATGGAACTGAATGAATTTAGATAAAACTTCGGCAGAGTTTAAACTGATCTAATATTGCTCATTAATAATACCATGTAATATTTGTGTAACCTTCTGAAGTGTATTTATAGGACTTTCAAAAGTTCAAAGTAAGGCAGCATGCATTATTTAGTTTTAATCCTTGCTCTAATTCTGAATTATAAAAACAGGATTCATTACCCTACAGCTGTGAATCACTGGCCCAAAACAAACTTGCAAATGCCTGGCAGGCATTGGAAGTGAGTTGCATATCTCCAAACTTATGGATACTCTCCCCTGCTTTTCCAAACCATCACATGCAGGATACAACTGCATTGAGACCAAACAAAACAATTTTATATACTGACGGGTCCTTGATGCTGTCTGAGCTTGGTTGTTTTCAGACGTTTCATTACCAAACTAGGTAATATCATCAGGGCCACTGTAGTAAGGAGTGGAGCTTGCTCTCAATTTATATTTTTACCCTGTTGATGTTGGTGGGAGGACCCTCGGTGATTATTTGGTTGGGTTGTTTACTGTTAGCTTGTTTGGCAGTTCCTTGATTGAGGTATTGTTTTCTTCTTGATTGTTGGCCTGGCATTAATCTTGATGTTAATCTATGCTCATCTGGGTATTGATTGCCAGTAGGAAGCTATTTTGGTCTTTTTGTTCCCCTTTTGGCTTGCTGATTTCCCTTTGGGAGATGTTGTTCATGTCTGTATGTCTATTGATGGCGGATTTGTCACAGTGTCAGACGTCCAGGAGTACCCTGGCATTTCCCATTTCACCCCAGTCCCATGGGCATTCTGCTCCCTCGTGCCCCATCTTTTAACTGTAATCTTACTTTTGATTGTAATTCTATTTTTTTATTTATTTATTTTAGAAATATTTATGTCTTACAATTTTATCACTAATAATATCGTAAGCCATCCAGAGTTGCCTTCAGGCAAGATAGATGACAAACAAATTTTAGATAGATAGATAGATAGATAGATAGATAGATAGATAGATAGATAGATAGATAGATAGATGGATGGATGGATGGATGGATGGATGGATGGATGGATGGATGGATGGATGGATGGATGGTTGGATGGATAGATGGATAAACAGAAAGACAGGTAGATAGGCAGGAAGGCAGGCAGGCAAGCAGACAGACAGACAGATAGATAGATAGAAGAGGAAGAGGATAGATAGATAGATAGATAGATAGATAGATAGATAGATAGATAGATAGATAGATAGATAGATAGATAGGTGGGTAGGTGGGTGGGTGGGTGGGTGGGTGGGTGGGTGGATGGATGGATGGATGGATGGATGGATGGATGGATAGATGGATAAATAGGCAGGAAGGCAGGCAGGCAAGCAGGCAAGCAGACAGACAGACAGACAGATAAATAGAAGAGGAAGAGGATAGATAGATAGATAGATAGATAGATAGATAGATAGATAGATAGATAGATAGATAGATGGATGGATGGATGGATGGATGGATGGGTGGGTGGGTGGGTGGGTGGGTGGATGGATGGATGGGTGGATGGGTGGATAAATGGATAGATGGATAGATGGATAAATAGGCAGGAAGGCAGGCAGGCAAGCAGACAGACAGACAGATAGATAGACAGATAAACAGATGGACAGATGGATAGATGGATAGATGGATAAACAGACAGACAGATAGATAGGCAGGAAGGCAGGCAGACAAGCAGACAGACAGCCTTAGACCCCCTTTATGTTTCTGCTGATGCTTCCTATTTCTGTTCTTCTGATCGTGGCTGATTGCTGGTGTTAATGTGGTTTTCACTGCAGAGATTTCTTGGTCACTCAGCTAACATAAAGTCAAAATACTAGGAGAGGAGCAAGATTTTAGATTCCTATCACCTACTGTATCCTAAAACCTTTCACCACAGAAAGATTACAAATGTGGTCCATGGCTGTAATGTTGATAACAAACTGAGTAAAGATAAATGCAGACTTGAACCAAAACTGACTGTGGTCTTTCACATTTTCTCCCCAGCCTTCTGCCTCTGTCACTGTCCTTAACAATGTACTGGCCAGCATCTTTTTAATCTTGTTCCCTTATTCCCCTTGCTCAGAATCATAGCCCCCTCAACAGTAAAAACATGAGAGAACAAATTATCTGCAGGAATCGCCACGGCAAGCTTCAAATGGAAGCTTTGAAATTATACAGCGTTGTGAACGAAGAGAAATTGAGGCAAGCACTGCTGATGCTAAGCATGCATGGTCTTGAAGGATGATACAAGTTTGGGATGCTTCCGAAACCCCATAGATGACTACTCATTTGTTTAACTTATATTTGGGTTCATGCTTACTTTAAAATATGATTTCCCTTCTCTGCTTCTAATTTCTGGAGGCAGGATCATCTGGGTTAGGAAACGTCGATTGTCTGCAAGAGAGATCGCTCTGCTATTTTTACTGTGGGAAAAAAGAACCTATTGTTGTTTTACAGAAACTGAAGAAGGGCATGCTAACTGTTGGAAGAATACATTGTATATATTTCTAATCTCGTGAATTTTGCTTAAGTGTGGAAACTGTACGTAGGAGCTAGGATCAGAGGCTTTTGCTCTGCTCAAAACTGGTTTTAACCAAAATTAGTTGGCATGATGGTTGATTCAGAGACAGCCCACGGGAACTAATAGCTATAAAAGGTAATTTGTAAATAAGGGCAGGGGATGAGAATAGAATAGAATAGAATAGAGTAGAGTAGAGTAGAGTAGAGTAGGGTAGGGTAGGGTAGGGTAGGGTAGGGTAGGGTAGGGTAGGGTAGGATAGGATAGAATAGAATAGAATAGAATAGAATAGAATAGAATAGAATAGAATAGAATAGAATAGAGCTGGAAGGGACTTCGGAGGTCTTCTAGTCCAGCCCCCCCCCTGCTCAAGCAGGAGAACCTATACCACTGCAGACAAGTGACTGTCCAGTCTCTTCTTAAAAATCACCAGTGATGGAGCACCCATGATTTCTGAAGACAAGCTGTTCCACTGATTAACTGTCTTCACTGTTAGGAAGTGAATCAGTGGAATCAGTGGAATAGACAGTTAATCAGTGGAATTTCTCCTTAAAATTTAAAATTTTATTTTTTTATTTTTTTGTCAGACGATGGACACGTGTTTATTATATGTGTAAAGTCACATATTGATGATTGATCCACTACCTCTATTACTACAAGCTTCCACTGCTCTTTTTGTAAAATCATACTTTCTAACATTACTCTTGGACCTCCCCCTCTGTCAGTTTGACAATTTAATTCATTCGATTTAATTTAATTAAGTCAATTTATTTATTTAAGGCAAATTATATAAACACTCAACTCACTCTCAGTGACTCTGGGAAGTTTACAAACACAAACGTATATACAAGTTTCGTGCCATCTATTGTTCTTCTAGTTTTTTGTTTTTTTTTAAGGTAGTGATCTATCAGATTTCAAGGAAGTGATGAATGTGTTGAATGATCCACAGTGACCCGGAAAAGGCCAAATTATACCATAATAATATGTGAGCAACTCCTGATTGACATCGACTCCATTTTCTTCCTTAAATAAATTCAATAAAACAACTACAGACCAATATATCTTTATTTTGGTCAAACAACTGCATAAAATGTCATAAAGCATGATGGTCATTTTGACTGTAGATAACACTTAAGACCACAAACACAATGATATTGAACTTTCGGTAAATCACCACACTTTGTGTGTTGCGTATGTGTTAGTGTCGTTGGTGAGGGTGTAAAAAGCACCCTCCCCCAAATTCTCATTCAGACTATGGTAATGTATTCAATTATTTAGTTTTTAAGTGGCCAGTGTGTGTGAAAAAGATTGCCTTTTCATTTAAGTGAATGGGAACCAAATTCAGTCTGAATGCCTCATTTAAGCAGGTTCGGAAATAAACAGTTTTTTAAAAAAGAAGAATCTTGCTGGAATGGATAGGTAGTTAATCTACTGTAGTGTTCTGCTTTCCAACAGCAGTTACTCAGATAAATCTTGATACATGGAAGCTTGGGTTCAAAAGCCCCAAATCCCTGGAAGCTTATGTCACTCCCAAGCATTTGATTGCTCTGCCAATGGGGCTTCCATTTCTGCGTGTGATAGAATGACTATTAAACCACACACTGTTTCTATCCCTTTTTGTTATTATATTTGCAAAGGCATTCTCACTGCAAACTTACAACCTGAAATATTGGCTTATTGGAAGCTTTCCTCGCAATTGCTTTTCCTTCTCTTTTTTTTTCTTTTACTTTTTCTCAGCTAGAGATATTGAACTAACTCAGTAGGTATTTGCAAAAATCCTTCCAAAAACGAGCCACTTCATTTTTTTTCTCCCTTTGCAAGATTAATTGAATCAAACGTGGAATCCTCTCTCTCTCTCTCTCTCCCTCTCTCTCGCCCAAACAGCTCTGAGCTATTCCTGAAAATGACTGAGTGCAAACAAATCGGAATAAAATCTGACGGCGGAATCTTTTCCTGTCAGACTGCACACTTAAAAGCGAAGGCAAAAAAGTTGGTGCAATGTTTGGTTTTTCCGTTCAGCAATTTGGTTCTCCCAGACCAAAGACAATGTAAGGCCTTTGATGGTTTTCTCAGGAGTAGAGTTAGCCCAAATGAAGCATTATGCTGCAACAGTTTTTGAATCAAGGGATCTAAAATCCACTAAGTGAAACAGGGGTGATGAATCAAGGACCCGCTAATCCTGTGGAATTGAAAATTCTGTGCTGTTCAGACCAGTTTTATTCAGAAAGTTGTGATCACGTGATTGCAATTTACAACACGCCCTGTTTGCTACCCTGAAGCAAAGACGATGGGGAAGACAGCAGGAAATCCGAAGTCACTCCATTCCTACTTCTTCTTTTTTGCCCATTTGTTTATATTTCAGGTAAATAAATATTAGGTTATTATTGAAGTTTGTATGCCACCACAGTCATTTTTCCCCTGTTTATGACATATACACTTCTTAGAGGACTGCAGACCTCTTGAACATTGGGGAAGAAAGAAATGTGGTATATTCTATGTTTATTCTGGTTTGCATCAGACTGCGCTACTTTTCTCTCAAAGGATAACACAACATGCCATAGGGTTGTCCAGTAGTTGACAAAAATGAAGATTCTTCGATTCAACAATATCTAATCTAAAAACTGCACAGAAGTGGTTTTCCATTACCTATTTACCAATCTCATCTATAGACTTGGAATTTTCTGTTGGTCTCCCATGTAAATATTACATAAAGTATTATCAACTGCTGGGACTGAGAAATAATAATAATAATAATAATAATAATAATAATAATAATCATCATCATCATCATCATCTGGCTGCACAAGACCAACCCTTAAGGACAAATGCATACAAAGTCACCTCACCATGTTAGTCCCTCCCCCCAATAATCAAACTCTGTTAAGTACAGAGGTAGCAGAGAGAAAAAAACAAACAAACAAGGATCTAAGGTTGATACTTCATCCTCTTTGAGTTCTGTTTCGTGCAGACAGTGTAACTTGGAAAGATGATTAAGATTATCATAATAATAATAATAATAATAATAATAATAATAATAATAATAATAGTCTGGATAGTGGACGTGGCAGTGCCTGGAGACAGCAGAATAGATGAGAAAGAACTGGAGAAGATAACAAAATACAAAGACCTACAAATAGAAATAGAAAGACTGTGGCAAAAGCAAGCAAGGGTAGTACCAATAGTCATAGGCTCCTTGGGTGCAATCCCAAAACAACTGGAGCACCACTTGAACACCATTGGCATTGACAAATTGCTATTAGTCAATTGCAAAAGGCGGCCTTATTAGGAACTGCTTCCATCCTGCGACGATACCTGTAATACCATCAAACATCCACATCTGCCTATCCCAGGTCCTGGGTAAGGACTTGATAGGTAGACAAAATGCCAAATCCAGTCTGAACATCGGCTGACTGTGCATGAATGTAATAATAATAATAATAATACCATAAAGGCAATCAACACCTGGGCAATTCCAGTCATTAGGTACACAGCTGGAATAGTGGACTGGACTCAAGCAGAACTAAAAGCAATGGATAGGCAGACCAGAAAAATAATGACAATGAATCATGCCCTTCATCCACGCAGTGACATTGACAGACTTTATCTACCAAGGCAAATAGGTGGGCGTGGAATGCTACAAGTACATCAGATGGTTGAAGAAGAAAAAATGGCTTTGGAAGAATATCTGAAGAACAATGATGAAGATGCACTGAAATTAGTATATCAGGAAGGCTTACTGACTACTGGAGAGACCAAACTGGCCTACAAGAAAGACCAAATGAAGAACAGAATAGAGGCATGGGAAGACAAAGCACTACATGGCCAATACGTTAAAAAAATAGCTGGGAAAGCAGATAATAACAAGACCTGGCAATGGCTAAGAGCAGGAAAATTGAAGAAAGAGACCGAGGGACTAATTCTGGCTGCACAAGACCAAGCCTTAAGGACAAATGCATACAAAGTCAAAATTGAGAAGACAGCAACAGACAGTAAGTGCCGCCTATGCAAAGAAGCTGAAGAAACAGTGGACCACTTGGTAAGCTGTTGCAAGAAGATTGCACAGACTGATTACAAGCAGCGGCATGACAAAGTAGCAACAATGGTGCATTGGAAGATCTGCAAAAAATATCATTTGCCTGTAAGCAAAAACTGGTGGGATCATAAAATAGAGAAAGTCATAGAAAATGATAAAATTAAACTGCTCTGGGACTTCAGAATTCAAACAGACAAGCACCTGCAACATAACACCCCAGACTTAACAATTGTCGATAAGAAAGACAAAAAAGTCTGGATAGTGGACGTGGCAGTGCCTGGAGATAGCAGAATAGAAGAGAAAGAACTGGAGAAGATAACAAAATACAAAGACCTACAAATAGAAATAGAAAGACTGTGGCAAAAGCAAGCAAGGGTAGTACCAATAGTAATAGGCTCCTTGGGTGCAATCCCAAAACAACTGGAGCACCACTTGAACACCATTGGCATTGACAAATTTGCTATTAGTCAATTGCAAAAGGCGGCCTTATTAGGAACTGCTTCCATCCTGCGACGATACCTGTAATACCATCAAACATCCACATCTGCCTATCCCAGGTCCTGTGTAAGGACTTGATAGGTAGACAAAATGCCAAATCCAGTCTGAACATCTGGCTGACTGTGCAATGAATGATAATAATAATAATAATAATAATAATAATACCATAAAGGCAATCAACACCTGGGCAATTCCAGTCATTAGGTACACAGCTGGAATAGTGGACTGGACTCAAGCAGAACTAAAAGCAATGGATAGGAAGACCAGAAAAATAATGACAATGAATCATGCCCTTCATCCACGCATTGACATTGACAGACTTTATCTACCAAGGCAAATAGGTGGGCGTGGAATGCTACAAGTACATCAGATGGTTGAAGAAGAAAAAATGGCTTTGGAAGAATATCTGAAGACCACTGATGAAGATGCACTGAAATTAGTATATCAGGAAGGCTTACTGACTACTGGAGAGACCAAACTGGCCTACAAGAAAGACCAAATGAAGAACAGAAAAGAGGCATGGGAAGACAAAGCACTACATGGCCAATACATTAAAAAAAAATAGCTGGGAAAGCAGATAATAACAATACCTGGCAATGGCTAAGAGCAGAAAAATTGAAGAAAGAGACTGAGGGACTAATTCTGGCTGCACAAGACCAAGCCTTAAGGACAAATGCATATAAAGTCAAAATTGAGAAGACAGCAACAGACAGTAAGTGCCGCCTATGCAAAGAAGCTGAAGAAACAGTGGACCACCTGGTAAGCTGTTGCAAGAACATTGCACAGACTGACTACAAGCAGCAGCATGACAAAGTAGCAACAATGGTGCATTGGAAGATCTTCAAAAAATATCATTTGCCTGTAAGCAAAAACTGGTGGGATCATAAAATAGAGAAAGTCATAGAAAATGATAAAATTAAACTGCTCTTGGACTTCAGAATTCAAACAGACAAGCACCTGCAACATAACACCCCAGACTTAACAATTGTCGATAAGAAAGACAAAAACGTCTGGATAGTGGACGTGGCAGTGCCTGGAGACAGCAGAATAGAAGAGAAAGAACTGGAGAAGATAACAAAATACAAAGACCTACAAATAGAAATAGAAAGACTGTGGCAAAAGCAAGCAAGGGTAGTACCAATAGTCATAGGCTCCTTGGGTGCAATCCCAAAACAACTGGAGCACCACTTGAACACCATTAGCATTGACAAATTCGCTATTAGTCAATTGCAAAAGGAACTGCTTCCATCCTGCGACGATACCTGTAATACCATCAAACATCCACATCTGCCTATCCCAGGTCCTGGGTAAGGACTTGATAGGTAGACAAAATGCCAAATCCAGTCTGCATATCTGGCTGACTGTGCGATGATCCATAATAATAATAATTGGAAGGGACCTTGGAGGTCATCAAGACAACCCCCTGCTCAGGCAGGAAACCCTATACTATTTCGGACAAATGGCTGTCCAGTCACTTCTTAAAAACTTCCAGTGTTGGAGCATTCACAGCTTCTGGAGGCAGGTTGTTCCACTGGTTAATTGTTCTCACTGTTAGGAAGTTTCTCCTTAGTTCTAGGTTGCTTCTCTCTTTGGTTAGTTTCCATCCATTGCTTCTTGTCCTGCCTTCAGGTGCTTTGGAGAATAGACTATTTATTTTTAGTTTCAGTGGACATTATAGCAAGAGCACTTAGACTTATATACCACTTTGCAATGTTTTATATCCCTGCCTAAGCGGTTTTACAGAATCAGCATTTATGGTCCCCAACAATCTGGGTCCTCATTTTATTGACCTTGGAAGAATGGAAGGCTGAGTCAACCTTGAGCCAGTCAGGATTGAACTCCTGGCAGTGGGCAGAGGTAGCCTGCAATACGGCATTCTAACCACTGCACCACCGTGCCACCATTATGACATGATAATGAGCTCACTGGCTTTTTGCTCATCATTTCTAACATAAAGTATGCTACAATTGCAACAATTTGTCTTCTTGATATAATATCCACAGTATATCCCAACCACTTTCTGTATCTAACAGTGAAATATTCCTTCTGGTAAGATTTCTTGATGAAGGGCAAATTCTTTGGAGCATCTTGTCCTCCACAGTGAGGTCAACTCCAGCTCTTTTGACTTTCTGCAAAAGCTCTTCCAGTTGGCTTGGAGTGCCAAAGGGGGGGAGGGGCTTCATATTGGAATAGTTGATTAATAGATTAATAAGAGATCCCTCTTCCCCTTCTTCCTCACTCCTCTCTTTACCGTCTTCTAATTAGGGTTGAGTATTTATATTTGTACAGCATTTTATTTGTGTTACATATAGGTTTTGTATGCTTTTATCCTTTTAATACTGTAAACTGCCCAGACTTACTCTGTGTTAAGATGGGCAGCCACTAAATTAGAATGAATGAATGAATGAATGAATGAAGTAATATTGATTAAGCCATTTTGATAAGCCAGTAAAGTCTTCAGTCTCCATCATCCTGATGCTATTTTCTGTTTAACAACCTCCCTTTAGGAGATACAGTATTGATTTTGTTGTGAGCCTGTTAAAATGGGGTCATCCTAAACCTCTTTCAGTTGAGTTCTGATACCATCAATGATGGTATATCTCTGGGACATCAATAGGGATTAGGAGGGACAGTGTTATATTAGTGCAAAATATAAAAATACATTGTATAAATATGGATATTAAAAGAAAGAAAAGAAAGAAAACAAATGAAAAAAAAACATGTGCCAATTTGAATTTATTTATATCTCTATCTCCTTATTAATTGATATTGAAGTGACATTTGAATGGTGCAAAGCATGATTAAATAAATATAAATATGAAAAAGCAAATATAAATCTTGAAAAATAAGAAACTGAGCGGAACCAAAACAGGCAGATTTGTCTATTCTTGGGGAGAATGCATTCAAATACTATGAGTTTGGCCTTTGGTGAGTGCTACCACGACAGTTTCTTTTAGCAGTTACTGTTTTGGAACATAAGTTGTTAAAAAGAAGAAGAAGAAGAAAAATATATTTTTCACACATCAAAAGAAAATAGTTTTCTGGAAGACATAGAACATGTAGGAGTTACAACACATTAACATAAACAGTTAAATAACACATCTGTAACAACACACTGCCTAGGCTGAGCTTTTATCAATTAAAAAAAAAAAAAATCACACTATCTCTTGGGAATTGGGATTATAAGAGAGAAACACGTATATACTTCCTAGAGCAGACTGTAATGGTTTGCTGTTCTTGAAGATCGAAAGACGGAGGGAGTAGGCAAAGGAAAGTGAAAAATTAGGCGATATTTATGTAAATCAAGTTCTAAGCTTGATTCTAGAGATTAAGACTCTCCAAAACTTAAGGGATACATATCCTGTTTTTTTTTTTCTTGACATTTGCAAGTCTTTCCAAAATTCAAATTCAAATTCAAATTTGTTTGAAAGTTCCTGAGCTCATAAATGCTGGGTAGACACAGGTGATGCTACATCTCCCCTTGGCAGTTAGAACTTGGTGCTGAATTCCAGCTCACGGGTTTTCCGCTGTGCCTCTGGAAGTGACACCTCAAAGGCCCCTAACCATGTTTATCAGGGGTTTTGTGGAAATGAGCTGAGAACAGATGAAGTTTGAGAGAGGAAGAATGAAAGCTGAACAAAATATCTGTTTTGCTACTGCTATTTCTGAAAAAAAAACAATTGTCTCACACAAAACTGCTTTGATTAGCCCTCAGTCCACACCTACTCCCCCTATGACTATATACATCTTACCTGCTCGATTAGAACCTATAACACAGAATAATAGGGACCTTAGAAGGGACCAGTCCAACTCCAGCTCAAGCAAGAGACCTTGAAAGGTCTTCTAGTCAACTCCCTTATCAAGCAGGAGATCCTACACCATTCCAGACAAATGGCTGTCCAATCTGTTCTTAAAAAACTCCAGTGAGGGAGCACCCACAACTTCTGGAGGCAAGTCGTTCCGCTGATTTAATTGTTCCCACTGTCAGAACATTTCTCCTGACTTTTAAGCTGGATCTCTCTTCAAAGAGATCCATCCTACAGATACTGCCATATATATTTTTTCTAGATCAGTGTTTCTCAACCTTGACAATTTTAAGGCACGTGGACTTCAACTCCCAGAATTCCACAGCCAGCATTGCTGGCTGTGGAATTCTGGGAGTTGAAGTCCACGTGCCTTAAAATTGTCAAGGTTGAGAAACACTGTTCTAGATGGTTCACTTCATTTGTCTTAGTTCTGATTTGTTTAAAAAAAAAGAAAATGAGGCATCTCTTCTTATGCATTAGATGTTAAATGATGGATAATCCCTTTCTTAGGAACACCTCGCCTTTAAATCCTGATATGCTGCCTCATCATAACGTTGTTCCTTGGAAGCTTGTGTGTAGAACATCAGGAGTATATGTTAAGCCTATGGATTCCTAAGGTGTGAAGGTCACCCCAGCTGCCCATCACAGCAGATGGACACCTAGACTGAGCAGCTGTGATACAGGAAGATGCTGGAGGCAGACAAACACATTAGAGACAGAGGCAAAGACATCAGTTCACACTGTGTGAGAGAAGACGGTGATAAACCACTCCTATAGTGTGACCAAGAAAACCATATGGTTAAAAACTGAATGATGGATGAGGCTGATGCTGGTTGGTGAGTCCTTCCGGTTGCATGGCACTCAACGTGTTACTGGAGAAGAGCTGAGGATCTTTTGGTGTAATCCAGTTTTTGATACTGAGTAAATGTTGGCATCACAATTGGGCTCCACCATTTGGAGACTCCGAAAAGAGGACCTGGGTTGCAAATTCTCTTTGAGTAATAGGCTGTCGATCCTCAATTGAACAGAATCTGCAAGACTGCCTATTCTATTTCCATCGCTCTGGAAATAACATAGAGAATCAAATCAGTTCCGATTCCTTTTTTTTAATCCCCCTTGAACTTTTTTTAGTTTCTCTTCCTTCTTCCTCTCTTTTCCACGACATGTGATTGCAGAGACTTGAAGTGGGACATTTCCCATTATTATATCTCTTTTTTGCTTAGAGCAGAACTGCAGGTCTTTGTTCCTCTGCTTTTCTAAGTAGCCTTAAAGGCCTGAATGTCTTATGGGAGCACTTTCTCTTGAGAACATAATAGAACAGAGATGTTCAAACTTGGCTCTTTTATGACTTGTGGACTTCAGCTCTCAGAATTCCTCAGAGTTGAAGTTCACAAGTCATAAAAGGGGCAAGTTTGAAGACCCCTGTCTTAAATCTAACAAACAAAATGGAGGCTGGCTGAGGAATTCTGGGAGTTGAAGTCCACAAGTCATAAAAGGGGCAAGTTTGAAGACCCCTGTCTTAAATCTAACAAACAAAATGGAGGCTGGCTGAGGAATTCTGGGAGTTGAAGTCCACAAGTCATAAAAGGGGCAAGTTTGAAGACCCCTGCCTTCAAATCTAACAAACAAAATGGAGTCTGGCTGAGGAATTCTGGGAGTTGAAGTCCACAAGTCATAAAAGGGGCAAGTTTGAAGACCCCTGTCTTAAATCTAACAAACAAAATGGAGTCTGGCTGAGGAATTCTGGGAGTTGAAGTCCACAAGTCTAAAAGGGGCAAGTTTGAAGACTCCTGGAACAGAAGATAGAAGCAAATGCTTGCTATTGGCTTGCTTGCTATTATTTTCAATTGCTGCAAAACAGATTTTAGGCATTGTTTGTTTCGCTGATGGAACTAATAAGTTTCTGGTTGCAGTTGTTCATGGAAGTGGCAGTAATGGTGAACAGTTTTGTTTTGTTTTTTAAAAAAATATTTTATTGATTTTTTTAACATAAACAGCTTAATATTTGGTAAACAGTGTGTTGTCTGGGCTTATATTTGCAAAGTAATCACTAACAATCAATTTCTATATTCCAAAGTCCACATAATAGCTTTGCTTGATTTTACCTTCTTCCAACCTTGAATTGATACAATTCTTATTAGCTTGATAGGTAACAATTAAATATAAAGATTTTTCTAAAAAAATTCTACCAATAATAATCACGTCAATATCATGATTCTTTTCTATCCAGTCATCATAAATTCTTATTTAAATTTGTTTTCCCTACAACATTCAAAACATTCTTATTGGTTAAGATTTTCTCAAGGTTAATTACATTTAAGTATTTAAATCTATTTTCCTCGTATAGGCCACCCCAACATTTTCACATTTCTCATGTCTTAAAATGTAAAAAAAAAAAAAAAAGAAAGAAAAAAAGAAAGGGGAAAAAAAGGAGAGAAAAAAGAGAGAATTATGGGTAAAAAGAACGGAACAATTTTGGAAATAAATGTATATTTATTTATGCTTAGCTTCCAAGCTTAGACAAAGTTAGCCTATGCTGCATCTTGCTGAGAAAAGGTAATGATAGGACAAAGCAAAATAAATAAACAAATAAATAAGAAAATTAAGAATTAAGAAAATAATAATAATAGGGATTAGTAAATTTCACCAAGCTGATTTTTTTTCATGTTTCTATGAACAGTTTACCACTTTAAAAAAAAATACCATGCATCTCATCCTAGTACTAAAAGCTAATTTCATTTAACTTTCTGGATAAATACTGTCATTTTTTTGTATGTGCAGAAGTTTGTAACAAAATAATCTATCTGCATTTGATAACAATGAAAGCAAGAAGACTTTCTGAATTTTAAATATTATTTTGCACATCCTGGGAAGTGCTATTTACATATTATTGTGTGTAGGCCTTCTTACCATCTGGCTGTTTATTTTTTGTTTGCAAAACAAAGGACAAACAGATTTTTGTTCACTGTTCTACATCTATTGTCAATATAGATGCAAGTTGGGTGATAAAACTGTATGTCTAATGTGCAAGGAGGTTATTGCTAAGCATAAATATTAGATGTTTGAGAAACACACCAGAAATAATTTCCAGTATAAAATACTGAGCATAAATGACACAGCATTTTTAACTACCTCCTTGTGTTTTTACGAGATTCTTAATTGAGATTTTAAACCATGTCCTTTATGATAACTAGGAGGTCATAGATGATAGATAGATAGATAGATAGATAGATAGATAGATAGATAGATAGATAGATGGATGGATGGATGGATGGATGGATGGATGGATGGATGGACGGACGGACAGACAGACAGATAGATAGATAGATATGGATGGAAGAAAGAAAGAAAGAAAGAAAGAAAGAAAGAAAAAGAAAAAGAAAGAAAGAAAGAAAGAAAGAAAGAAAGAAAGAAAGAAAGAAAGATGGGTAGATAGATACAGATGTGCAAAGAATGATGATATGTTGCTTCCGAATGATTGGACTAGATTTTCCATGTATTCCACTAATCTATTAGCCAGAGAAAATGGTGCACTTTAAATTCTAAAAAGATGAGAAGAAGAAAAAAAAATGGCTACCATTAGATTCACTATAAAACAGTCACATCACAGATTGGAAGAAAGAATGCTCACCATAGAGACATCAACAATTTTATTTTTTATGCCCAAAGAAATTCAGAGTGAAGATGGGGAATTCCTTCTTAAATGAAATAGCTGAAGTACTTGAAGGGACGACAAAAGTGTTGTACACAAAGTCGTACCATTTCCCAGAAGGATTATTCATGTTTATGAATATATCATGAGCTTATTCTTGGATAAACTGAAAAACAAATGTAGACGCTCTAGATGCCTTTGTCTGAATACAGAATGAAAGAGCCCCTTCAGGATTTTTTTTTTCCCCAGCCATTTTATTCCTCTGCTCAGAGGAATCCTATTTTCATCTTCTATTCTTTTCCCCTGTTGTTATGAATTACATTAAACCGTCTCTTTCTTTGATTCACAAGCAGCCATACAGTACATACAGTTTTGAGACATGGGTGTTCACTGTAGACAAATTTGGATTATTTGTGCAACTGCTAACATATGAAGTTGTCATTTCTTGGCTATTTGGACCTGATGATGACATTTGCAAGTCTGCAAATGTGGGGGTTTCACATGAAAAGAAAGGGGAGGGAATAAATATTTTATTGCTTGCCTGTTCTGCTCTTTGTCAGCTTGCCCTACTAAGACAAGGACAGTATGTTAATACCTGGAATACTGCAGCCAATTTTGGTCACCATATCACAAAAAAGATATTGAGAGTTTGGAAAAAGTTCAGAGAAGAGCAACTAAGGAGATCCAAGGCCTGGAGACTAAAACCTATGAAGAACAGCTGCAGGACTTGGGTTTGGCTAGTCTAAAGAAAATAAGAAATAGGGGAGACATGATAGCAATATTCCAGTATTTGAGGGGCTGCCACAAAGAAGAGGAGGTCAAACAACAATGATAAAAACTGTCTTGAATGCATTTGGGTCAATATAAAAGGGGGGGAGGAAATGACATTGCCATAGGTGTATACTACAGACCACCCACCAAACAGAGGAAATAGATGAACTTTTTGCTAGTCAGCTAACTAAGGTATGTAGGAAGCACATCACAATAGTAATGGGGGACTTTAACTACCCTGACATCAACTGGGAGACAAACTCTGCACCAAGTGGAAGATCAAACAGTTCCTGGCAAACCTAGCAGACAACTTTGTCTCCCAAAAAGTAGAGAAGGGAACTAGGGGATTAGCCATTTTGGATCTAATTCTCACTAACAGAGATGAAATGATAGGGTGTTGAAGCCATAGGAACCCTGGGAGGAAGTGATCATGCAATATTAGAATTCAACATTATAGAAGCACACACCAATAGAACACAGTCAAACTAGAGTCTTGGACTTCAAGAGAGCTAATTTCAATAAACTTAGAGAGGGCTTGGGAAGGATTCCATGGATGAGAATCCTCAAGGGGAAAACAACTCAAGAAGCTTGGGAAATTTTGAAAAATGAGATAATAAAAGCACAGTCTAGCACAATACCAACAAAGAGGAAAAATAACAGCTCTCAAAAGAAACCAGCATGGCTGCATAAAGAACTCTCTGACAAATTGAAAGATAAAAAGGACAAGTATAGAAAGTGGAAAGAGGGGAACATAACTAAGTCAGAATATCAGCAAATAGCCCGAGCCTGCAAAGATGAAGTGAAGAAAGCCAAGGCTCAAAATGAACTAAGGCTTGCGACCAAAGTCAAAAATAACAAAAAAAGCTTCTTTCAACATGTAAAAAACAAGAAAAAAGTGAAGGAAATGATTGGTCCATTAGTGGGTGGAAGTGGCAAGAAGGTGACAAGCAACAGGGAGAAAGCAGAACTATTTAACTCATTTTTTTGCATCTGTCTTTACACAAAGGGAAAAAACAGACCAACCTATCAAAAATAGTGCCATAAAAAACAAAACAGAAACACAAGTTAAGATAGGCAAGAAAATGGTAGTGAGCACCTGTCCAGCCTAGATGAGTTCAAATCGCCAGGACCAGATGGATTACACCCCAGAGTTCTCAAGGAACTGGCAGATGTGATATCAGAACCACTGAACTATATTTTTCAAAGATCCTGGAACACAGGGGAACTACCAGAGGACTGGAAAAGAGCTGATGTAGTTCCCATCCTCAAAAAAGGAAAAAAAAATGGATCCAGGAAATTACAGACCTATCAGCCTGACCTCAATACCTGGGAAGATCCTGGAAAAGATAATCAAACAACGAATCAACGAACACCTAGAGGCAAACAAAGTCATTACTAAAAGCCAACATGGGTTTGTCAAAAATAGATCATGCCAGACAAATCTTATTGCATTCTTTGACCAAGTGACAAAATTAGTGGATCAGAGGAATGCTGTGGACATAATTTACTTGGACTTCAGTAAGGCATTTGATAAAGTAGATCACAACCTACTACTTGACAAGATAGAAAAATGTGGGGTAGACAGAACCACCACCAGATGGATCCGTAGCTGGCTGACCGGCCGTACTCAGCGAGTGGTCCTCAATGGAACTGCATCTATATGGAGGGAAGTGTGTAGTGGGGTGCCCCAGGGCTCTGTTCTGGGCCCAGTACTCTTCAACATCTTCATCAACGATTTGGATGAAGGGATAGATGGGGAACTCATCAAATTTGCAGACGACACCAAGCTGGCAGGAATAGCCAACACTCCAGAAGACAGGCTTCAGATACAGAAGGATCTGGACAGACTTGAACACTGGGCACTAACTAACAAAATGAAATTCAATGGTGAAAAAAGCAAGGTTCTACATTTAGGCAAGAAAAACCAAATGCACAAGTACAGCATAGGTGGCACCATGCTCAATAGTAGTAACTGTGAGAGGGACCTCAGAGTCCTAGTAGACAATCACCTAAATATGAGCCAGCAGTGTGCTGCAGCTGCCAAAAAGGCCAACACAGTGCTAGGCTGCATTAACGAGGGATAGAATCAAGATCACGTGAAGTATTAATACCACTCTTCAATGCCTTGGTAAGGCCACACTTGGAATACTGCATCCAGTTTTGGTCACCACGATGTAAAAAAGATGTTGAGACTCTAGAAAGAGTACAGAGAAGAGCAACAAAGATGATTAGGGGACTGGAGGCTAAAACATATAAGGAACGGTTGCGAGAATTGGGTATGTCTAGTTTAACGAAGAGAAGGACAAGGGGGGACATGATAGCAGTATTCCAATATCTCAGGGGCTGCCATAAAGAAGAGGGAATTAAGCGATTTTCCAAAGCACCTGAAGGCAGGACAAGAAGCAACGGGTGGAAACTAATCAAGGAGAGAAGCAACCTAGAACTAAGGAGAAACTTCCTGACAGTGAGAACAATTAATCAGTGGAACAGCTTGCCTCCAGAAGCAGTAAATGCTCCAACACTGGAAGTTTTTAAGAAGAGACTGGACAGCCATTTGTCCGAAATGGTGTAGGGTTTCCTGCCTGAGCAGGCGGTTGGACTAGATGACCTCCAAGGTCCCTTCCAACTTTCCTACTATTATTATTATTATTATTATTATAAACTATTCTCCAAAGCACCAGATGGCAGGATAAGAAACAATGGTTGGAAACTGAACAAATAGAGAAGCAACCTAGAATTCGGGAGAAACAACCTAACACTGAGGATAGTTAACCAGTGGAAGAGCTTGCCGCCAGAAATTGTGGATGCTCCATCACTGGACAATTTTAAGAAGAGACTAGACAATTACTTGTCTGAAATGATATAGGTTCGCATGTTCAAGCAGGACTAGGGGGCTGGACTAGAAGACCTCCAAAGTCTATTCTATTCTATTCTATTCTATTCTATTCTATTCTATTCTATTCTATTCTATTCTATTCCATTCTATTTACTCCATTCCATTCCATTTTCTATTCTATTCTATTCTGTTCTGTTCTATTCTATTCTATTCTATTCTATTCTATTCTATTCTATTCTATTCTATTCTATTCTATTCCATTCCATTCCATTCCATTCCATTCCATTCCATTCCATTCCATTCTATTTTCTCCATTCCATTCCATTTTCTATTCTATTCTATTCTATTCTAGTCTAGTCTAGTCTAGTCTAGTCTAGTCTAGTCTAGTCTAGTCTAGTCTAGTCTGTTCTACATTCTATTATGTTCTGTTCTATTCTATTCTATTCTAGTCTAGTCTAGTCTATTCTAGTCTAGTCTATTCTGTTCTGTTCTGTTCTACATTCTGTTCTGTTCTGTTCTGTTCTATTCTATTCTAGTCTAGTCTAGTCTAGTCTAGTCTAGTCTGTTCTGTTCTGTTCTACATTCTATTCTATTCTATTCTATTCTAAATTCTTCAGAACAGAACAGAATAATAGAGTTGGAAGGGACCTTAGAGGTCTTCTAGTCCCTTACTAAGTAGGAGATCCTATACCATTTCAGACACATGGCTGTCC
The DNA here is from genome assembly GCF_016545835.1 of Crotalus tigris. NCBI lineage: Eukaryota > Metazoa > Chordata > Lepidosauria > Squamata > Viperidae > Crotalus > Crotalus tigris. The sequence continues at coordinate 427,398 of NW_024096472.1, read as the reverse complement.
AGTCTCTTCCTAAAAGCCTCCAATGATGGAGCACCCACAACTGTTGAAGGCAAGGTATTTCACTGGTTAGGAAATGTCTCCTTAGCCATCGGCTTCATACAATTCATATAAAGAATACTGTGCCTTGACAACAGAGCAAAGGAAGCCACATCAAGCAATAGATAGAGGAACATCATTTTTTCCCCTCCATGTCTGTTATCTATCTTAATTATTTAGAAAGGGGGAAAACATAACTAAACAATCTATCTATGACACCACTATTTAAATTGTCCTCTGAAAAGCTTCTTCACACATGCTTCTTAATGTCGCATGTTTCAACACCATCGAATTAAAATATGTTCAGCAAATCTGGATGTATTATGCAGCAAATTTGTTATTCATTTTAATGAGCTCTCTTTCTCCATTCATCGCTGATTTAGCAACACGTAAGTGTGAGGCACCTCTGCATAATTACAAGTGCCTGTTTCATTTTTACTAGACAGGATATAATTAATATGTAAATTTTTCCTCTTTTTTGATGCTGCAGAAAAGTGTCTGTGCTTGGGACAATGATAAGATAAACAGGATGAGTTAGGTTTTTTTTTTATTGACAAAAGGAAATTGTAACTTTCAGAGTCCCTTTGCTACTGAAAGATGCTGAGACTCTAGAAAGAGTGCAGAGAAGAGCAACAAAGATGATTAGGGGACCGGAGGCTAAAACATATGAAAAACGGTTGCTGGAATTGGGTATGTCTAGTTTAATGAAGAGAAGGACAAGGGGTGACATGATAGCAGTGTTTCAATATCTCAGGAGTTGCCACAAAGTTGTGTGGATGTGTGGATGCCACAAAGTTGCCACAAAGATGTGTGGATGCCACTTCCGGAAGTCCATTCTGGGCCTGGGCAACAAAAAAAATTAGCTACCGGTTCTGCCAAACTGGTGTGATAAAAATGAAGAGCAAAGTGATGGAATAAACAGCCATGGGAAACTGAGAGAAATGGGATGCAAACAATAGGGATAACATACAAAATCTAAAACAGGGGTCTTCAAACTTGGCCCTTTTATGACTTGTGGAGTTAAACTCCCAGAATTCCTCTCTCCATCTTCATCTCCCTCTCCATATCTGTCTACCAGTCTATATCTTATCTTATCTATCTATCTATCTATCTATCTATCTATCTATCTATCTATCTATCTATCTATCTATCTATCTATCTATATCTATCCATCTATCTCTACATCTATCTATCTATCTATCTATCTATCTATCTATTCATCAATCTATCTCTACATCTATCCATATATCTGTCTTCAACTATTTGTCTGTCTGTCTATCTATCTATCTATCTATCTATCTATCTATCTATCTATCTATCTATCTATCTATCTATCTATCTATCTCACTCTTCTCCATGCCCTTCCTTTTTCTTTCTATACAATCATAAGTTATAATTGTATTACTGGTCTTCCCTACGCTACCTCTTCTATACTGTTGGCTAGTGTCAAACCTCTGTGGTGCTGAGAATTAGGCAACAAAGACAGTGTTATCCCAGCTTAGTGTAAACTTCCCAAAGGATTCTTTAAGAATCCCCTCAGCTGTACAGCCTTCTATCTCTAATCCAACACCTAACCAAGATCTATTACCTTTTTTTTATGCCTCTGAGCTGTTTTAATTTTATTGTGATCTCAGAAATTGTAGCTCCCATGCTCGTTTGAACATATAACAGACCCTGACAGGTGTCTTGGAAAGATCAGGAGAGAGAAATAAAGTCTGCATATCAAAGAAAAGGTCTCTGTGCTTATTTAAACTGCATCCAGGGATTACCAGCAAACAATCAAAATCTACCTAAAGTAAATGGTTTGATTATCTGAATCAAAAAAGCTATACCCTCATCACTGCTCATTTGATAATAGAAAGAAAGATTCATCAAGCAAAGACTTAAGAGCATTCTCTCACTTTATCTCAAATACAATTTCCGTTAGTTGTAACCAGTGAGATGTTTACACAGTTTGCAGTAACTGCCTTGGAAGCAATGATAACAAGAACATAATTATATTCCTATAAAGCAGTGGTTCTCAACCTGTGGGTTGGGACCCCATTTGGGGTCAAACAACCATTTCACGGGGGTTGCCAGACAACGCAGTCCGCCATTTTTCCCCCTTTTCCTTAGCTGTGCTACTCCCTTTTATTCTATTGGCTTTTGAAAGCCAATAGAATAGACTCTCTTGAATAGAGTCTAATTCTATTGGCTTTCAAAAGCCAATAGGAATTGTCCAGGCTGTCTCTGCCCTGCTGAGCCCGCCAAAAGTCCCATTCTGCAAATGGTGCTGCACTAGTTGAGTAGTCCTTGACTTATGACCGGTTGGGGGTCGCGGCATTAAAAAGGTTGAGAACCACTGCTATAAAGGCTGGCAACATTTTCAAGAAAGCCTTCCGAACCAAATATAATTAGGTCTTCAACCAGGGACAGAAAATAAAGATCTGCTAGGATCTGGCTTCCTATTCTGATGTTTAGGTAAATCTAATGTTTTTTTTTTTTTTTTTTTCAGATCACAAGACATGTGGTATTCTTCCTGAAGGCTATGAATATTTGGCTTGCTGTGAAACATGTTTCTTGGCTTTAAGTGATTTTAAGCAAGAAAGAAGCACTCATGAAGAAAATGTAGAATGACTCAAACTGTTGCTGGTCAACTGAAAGTGAAATGTAAAGTCTCGTTCAAGTTGAATTCAGCTCCAGGTGACTTTATGGATAAATCTATTTTGTTTCCTTGCCAACCATATGGATTTTCGTTGCTTTCTTCAGTTGTTGTTTTGCTATTTTTTTAATTCAATCTATTTTACAATCCTAGTGTTTTTGGGTGTAGCTGTCAACTTCTGAACAGGTCTGATCCTGCTTAGCTTCTGTTTTCCTCCTGAAAGAGAAAAATTGGAATCTGTATTTATTTAGATTTATTTACAGTACTTAAAACCCACTCATATTTTGAAAGTCTCTGGGTGGCCAACATTATCTAATACAGAGAAAAGAAGAAGGAAAAAAAGAACATAATAGGAAATACTTAGATTAAAATTAATATAAAAACCAGAGCCAGCCACACACACACACACACAAAAAAAACCTCAAGATATTTGCTTCCTCTTCTTCTTTTTTTTTTTGCCTTCCTAAATTGATCTAATTTCATAGTCATATTTCTGCAAAAACATGTTTCTGATCAAAAATAGATATACAAAATGCATGAGTATAGCCATTGGAAGCTCCCAAGAGAAAATAAACAGTAACTCTTGGATTGAAAACAGCAAAAAAAAAAAAAAAAAAAAGTTTGTACATAGAACATTTACTGCTGTGATGTGAGGATATTCTATTGCATCAAAGGATTCTGCACTGCTAAGTTATTTCACCTTTTTTTTCAGCATGCACATCAAAAGAACATACGATGCAACTCATCTGTGTAGCACTTTAAAGACAAAGGGAACATGGAATATGTGTATATATATATATATATATATATATTTGTTTTCTGAGGTTTTCGCGGGTATTTGTATATAGGTCTTTGGTTGTTCGGGTTTTCTCCCGCGTAAAATTGGAAGTGTCTTGGCAACGTTTCGACGAAGTCACATTCGTCATCTTCAGGCTGGTGTTTTTAGCTTCTTGCTGCTCAAAGCAAGAAGCTAAAAACACCAGCCTGAAGATGACGAATGTGACTTCGTCGAAACGTTGCCAAGACACTTCCAATTTTACGCGGGAGAAAACCCGAACAACCAAAGACCTATATATATATATATATATATATATATATATATATATATATATATATATATTCAATAATGATGGTGAAAATGCGACTCCCGGGCATAATTATAAATGGAATGAATAAAGCGCGTTCACCAGGAGAGTTTAAAGTTAAAATACTTCAATTAAAGTATTTTACTATATTAAAAGGTTGCCAAGCTTTCGTTGGGAAAACTCCCCAACATCTTCAGGGCTGAGAGACCGTTTCTAACAAGGTGATTCAAATGGGTTCCATAGACGTCTGCGCGTGGTTCCTAGACTGTGCTAGCATTCCCTGCTGAATTATATCAATATAATGATTTTAACAATAACATGAGGGCTTCTTGTTTTCTTGCAGACATTTCATTACCCTAACTCAGGGGTGTCAAACTGCCGGCCTGAGGGCCGAATGCATCATGCTGAAACTGAGCCCACCCCATTGCCGGCAATTGAAAAAAAGTTGTGATACTTCACAACACGTCATGTGACATTGTGCGTTTGACACCCCTGCCCTATCTAGGTAACCCTCATGATATTACTTAGTTAGGGTAATGAAACATCTGCAAGAAAACAAGCAAGCTCAGAGAGCACCAAGAAGCCCTTATTTTCTTGACTGTCCACATAGATCAGTGGTTCTCAACGTTTGTGTGACGGCGACCCCTGTCACACAAACATTCTGTGCATGCGCGGCGTGGCCCCCATGCGCGGCGCCGCCCCCTGAGGGGAGAAAATGGCGGATCGCCTTCTTTGGCGACCCCCGAAAAATGGTCGATCGACCCCAAATGGGGTCGCGACCCATAGGTTGAGAACCGCTGACATAGATAGATAGATAAATAGATAAATAGATGGGTAGGTAGGTAGGTAGATAGATAGATAGACAGACAGACTAATAGATGATATAGATGATATAGATGATAGATAGATAGATAGATAGATAGATAGATAGATAGATAGATAGATAGATAGATAGATGATAGCAAGATAGATAGATAGATAGATAGATAGATAGATAGATAGATAGATAGATAGATAGATAGATAGATAGATGTGCAACTTTTCCTAAGACACTTCTCTTCTCTTTTGTGTTCTTTTATCTGGGTAACAGAGCAGATACTTGGATATATTCCACATATGTTCTACTTAACAAGAGCCACAAACATTAAAAAAGACGGAAAATTAAGACTTACCGGTAAAGATTTCATTGCTGCATTTCAAAATGGTTTGTGTGGGGGGAAGAAACAGGGTGATTATCCCATTGGTTTTCCCCAGCTGGCATTTTATTATATTACTCTGAAATAAATTTTAAAAAATGGAGGCGGGAGAGAAGAAACGTAACACACAAATATAATTCACTGGCCATAATTCATCTTTTATCTAATTTATGGAGCAGCTAAGATAAAACAGTCCAAACCACAGTCCCTGTCTAATGAAATTATATTCTTATGCTTTGGAAAAAAGGGTTCCAGGGATATACAGCATTTCTGTGGTCTGTACAAAATTAGAGTTGTATATCAGATTAGACTTGGTGGGACTAGGCTTATTCCAGCTAGTTGTGAGCAAAGCACCAGAGATTATCTAAACATTTCCTAAAATTTATTAAATCCCCGGTACTGGTCAACAAGTATTTCTTTTCCACTATTTGCATTTTTTTAAAGAAAAAAAATATGTACATGAAATAAAACTGGACAAGAAGAACATTGATTACTTGTTCCCAAGCACTACCATCTCTCCTTTTTCCTTGTTAAAAGATGTCTCACAGATACGTAGTCATGCTCAGTAAACTGAATGGACAATCATTTGCGGAGTTAAGCTCCTCTTGTTTCTTTAAAATGGGAAACACATTTGTATACACCTCCACTCCTTAGGCAGCACCAAGGACTGATCAATTCAAATTCAAAGTCCAACAGTTTATATTGAAAGATCCAGTTTGGGTTGGTCAGTGGGACCAGAGGTTTACTCTTCTGACCTTTTGGACTTGTGCTGGAGCCCATCCTCAAGAACTTCTCTCTAATGTAATATGATATTATTCAAATACATATGAATAGAATAGAATAGAATAGAATAGAATAGAATAGAATAGAATAGAACAGAACAGAGTAGAGTAGAGTAGAGTAGAGTAGAGTAGAGTAGAGTAGAGTAGAGTAGAGTAGAGTAGAGTAGAATAGAATAGAATAGAAAAGAGCTGGAAGGGACCTTGGAGATCTTCTAGTCCAGCCCCCTACTCAAGCAGGAGAACCTACACCCTTTCAGACAAAAACCTCCACGGATGGAGCACCCACGATTTCTCAAGGCAAGCTGTTCCACTGGTTAATTGTCCTCACTGTTAGGAAGTTTCTCCTGAATTCCAGGTTGCTTCTACCTTTGGTCAGTTTCCAACCATTGTTTCTTGTCCTGCTTTCTGGTGCTTTGGTGAATAATGTGACCCCCTCTTCTTTGTGGCAGCCCCTCTAATACCAGAACACTGCTATCATGTCTCCCCTATTTCTTCTTTTCTTTAGACTAGCCAAACCCAAATCTTGCAGCCATTCTTCATACGTTTTAGTCTCCAGGCCTTTGATCATTTTAGTTGCTCTTCTCTGAATTTTTTCCATAGTCTCAACATCTTTTTTGTAGTATGGTGAGCAAAATTGGTTGCAGTATTCCAAGTGTGGCCTTACTAGGGTTTTATAAAGCGGTACTAATACTTTGTGTGATCTTGATTCTCTGCCTCTGTTTATACAAACCAGGATTATATTAACTTTTTTGGGTGCTGCTGCACATTGTTGGCTCATAGTCAAGGGATTGTCCACTAGGACTCCAAGGTTCCTCTCACAGTTGCTGTTTTTGAGCCAGTTCTCAAGTATAGAGAAGTTCCCTGAAGATAGATCCAGCTTGAATCCAAAAATTCTGGTTCCAGTAACCAACCCAGACTGGATCTTGCAACATTTTCCTGGGACACATATATTTGCCTTTGGTTTAGATTAGTTTTCCTATTTCTACTGGAATCTCCTGATCTACTTCAAACTCAAAAATTTGGTGGTCTAGATCAATGGTGGCGAACCTATGGCACGGGTGCCAGAGGCGGCACTCAGAGCCCTCTCTGTGGGCACGCGCGCTGTCCCCCCAGTCCTAGGCCTTCAGCTGGATTTTATAAAACCTTTTCGCTTTAGGCCTCCGCCGCCAGTGTGCAAAAAAAAAAAAAAAAAAAAAAACAAGGTTCAATCAGTCAATTTCAACTTCTTGCGGAAAAAAAAAATCTTGCAAAGTTGGAATTGACTGATTGAACTTTTTAGTCCCATTCAGTCTGCCGTTACCACCGCAGCCATGCCCAGCCAATGGGCCACACCCACCTGGCACTCAACGATGCATAAATGGGTTTTGGGTTGCAGTTTGGGCACTCAGTCTCTAAAAGGTTCACCATCACTGGCCTAGATGCTAGCTATAGTAATGAAGAAGCTCCTGAAGGTGACAGTGGGAAATCACTTCCATATCATGTTAACAGGGAGAAATTCCTGATAGTAGCCAGAACTAAAGAAGTATGTGATGAATTAGTGATGACTGAGAAATGGATGGATCTACCAAGAGAGTTTAATAACTGTCAGAGGTTTGTGTTCAATCGTATTCTTCCAAATCACTCTTCTGTGCTCATCTGCAGGAATATCTGTCTTGTAAAGCAATTTAGGCTGCATTATAAATATATGGTTTCAGATTTTTAGCTGTGACAGTTTCTATAAAAGATTTAAAAATCAATGGAAGCTTGATTATCTGCTTGATTAAAAAGAAAAACTGGCACAGAAACTTAAAAATGTTAAGTCGTGCAAACTACAGTATTCTCCCCCCCCCCCAAAAAAAACCTCTTCATAACAGAAAACTTCCCTTTCATACGCTAAACCACAACTATAAGCATTCATTATGCAAAATTCATGGGGATTCTCCTGCGTTGTTAATTTTGAAATATGTAGAACGTGTATCAATGGAAAGAGACTAGGGTCTGTTTTTTTTTTTTTTTCGCCCTCTTCCCAAGTGTCTTTGAACCACTACAGTACATGCTCCAAAAATGGTTTATCACATAGCTGTCTTGATGTGCTCTAGATAACACATACAGATGAATTGTGGAGCAGCATGGAGATGTGTAAACAGATTCTAGGTCTTACATTCATGAGTCTTTCTGATAAACTTCCTCATATGATATATCTGAAAAAAAAAATGACTATTGTATATTTTGATTTCAGCAGACACTTCTGAAATAGGATCCAATCTGGTTTGGTCACTGGGATCGAGCTTTGGCTGGAACCCATCTTGGAGAACTTCTCTCTAGCAGGATGGGCTCCAGCATGAAGTCTCAACTCTCATCCCAGTGACCAATCCAGATTGGATCCTGCAACGTTATTCAGGGACATGTATATTTCATTTCAGTTTCGAAATAACTTATGATATTATAATAATAAACCAGTTAAGTAGAACCTAAATCAGGGGTCTTCAAACCTGGCCCTTTTATGACTTGTGGACTTCAACTCCCAGAATTCCTCAGCCAGCGTACCTGGCTAAGGAATTCTGGGAGTTGAAGTCCACAAGTCATAAAAGCGCCAAGTTTGAAGACCCCTGATGTAGATGATACAGAAGAGAACAGTATCCAAAGACTGATTACTAAGGTTGTTAATTGAAATGAAGTGAAATATCAAAAGTCACCTCACCATGTTAGTCCCTCCCCCCAATAATCAAACTCTGTTAAGTACAGAGGTAGCAGAGAGAAAAAAACAAACAAACAAGGATCTAAGGTTGATACTTCATCCTCTTTGAGTTCTGTTTCGTGCAGACAGTGTAACTTGGAAAGATGATTAAGATTATCATAATAATAATAATAATAATAATAATAATAATAATAATAATAATAATAATAATAGTCTGGATAGTGGACGTGGCAGTGCCTGGAGACAGCAGAATAGATGAGAAAGAACTGGAGAAGATAACAAAATACAAAGACCTACAAATAGAAATAGAAAGACTGTGGCAAAAGCAAGCAAGGGTAGTACCAATAGTCATAGCCTCCTTGGGTGCAATCCCAAAACAACTGGAGCACCACTTGAACATCATTGGCATTGACAAATTCGCTATTAGTCAATTGCAAAAGGCGGCCTTACTAGGAACTGCTTCCATCCTGCGACGATACCTATAATATCATCAAACATCCACATCTGCCTATCCCAGGTCCTGGGTAAGGACTCAATAGGTAGACAAAATGCCAAATCCAGTCTGAACATCTGGCTGACTGTGCGATGATCCATAATAATAATAAAAAATACTTGTAGCTCGTGGTTTAGATTTTGGCTGTGGTTTGTTCTCCAAGCTTGTTTCAATGTAATTTCTGAACGTTTCATTACCAAACTAGATAACATCAGCAGCAGGATGATGTTTCTTGTCCTACTCTCCTTAGCTTATAAATGTCTTGTATGCCAGTATGGTCAGTTAGCCCTGTGATTGGTTGATTGTTTGGAGTTATATTTGAATTCTGAGCAGTTGATTGGTTCTCTTGTTGACTGGCAGTTAAAACGGTCTGGTTTCTAATCTATTGATACATTGGATCTAGATCGATATGGTGGTTAATTGCTCTTTTGGTAGAAACACCCTTAACCAAATAGAAACTAACATGCTTTGAAGCAAGCATCAACTTCTGGCATTATATTTATTTCTGAGAAGTATTTTAGCAGTCCTCAAAAACTGAAGGCCACAAAGCTCTATGACCTTTTCTTATCCTCTGAAATACTTTGTATAAAAGCATACCAGCTAGCTCCACAAACAAATACAGAGTTCCTTAGGGCTGACAGGAACAAACTGACCAGGTTGCCTTGTTGTCAAATGCTGTATATTTTGTGACTGAAGTTGACTAATTCAGTAAATTATTAAAATAGGAAGCTAGAAGAAGCTGTGAACATTTCAATTGTCCCTTTTAGCTGCTGAGTGCTATTCTAGATGGTTTAATGAGGCTGATCCCTTTCTTCATTACATACATATATATGTGTGTGTGTGTGTGTGTGTGTGTGTTTTCTGAGGTTTTCGCAGGTATTTGTATGTAGGTCTTTGGTTATTCGGGTTTTCTCCCACTTCCAATTTTACGCGGGAGAAAACCCAAATAACCAAAGACCTACATACAAATATATATATATACATTCAA
>NW_024096472.1:320000-415000 GCF_016545835.1 Crotalus tigris | reverse complement strand
TATCTATCTATCAAAAAGAGCATTAATACCTGCAGTAGGTAAAAATCTAGCAATCAATCACTTCTTCTAAAGTCCCTATCTTTCCTGAGACTTGCACCACTATCTTATTAACAAAGAAGCATCTAATTTATAACATTAATAATCATCAGAACTATTTTCTGAATTTTTTTATGTGAAAATTACCATTCCGTTGTTGTCCTCCTTAGATTTCATTTTCTGTCCCAGATCTACGGTATGTACTGACTGGAGAATTTTCATTATCTGTCTGGAAAAAAAAAAACATGCTATGTGAATGGGTACATACAGATAGGAAATAATTTGAGTAATCTTCATAGCACATACTGTTCTGTTTCTTTTTCCACCCTAGTATTTCTTTTAGTTTGCATTTGACTGATTCCAGATCCTTCACTATATAGCAAAAAAGAATTCCATTAGTGCTATTGGTACAAATAAAACAGACTTGTGTTATATAGATGGAGACTTCCCACCATAGCATGTTAAAATAGTTGTTGTTGATGTTGTTGTTTTTTACAAGTGTATTAAAGTAATCTGGCTGAGCGACTCGGTAGTCTAGAAGTGAAGTTGTTCATGTTCCACTTGGAAGGTTGAGAGTTCAACCCTAGGCAGTGAAAGATATTTCTTTATCAGGGAGCAAAGAGGAAATATCTGCTGCTAACTCCACATAGGTGTCAGGAAGGGCATCCTGCCAGCAAATGCTCAACTCCATTCAGTTGCCCTGATTAGAAACGATAAGATAACCTTTATTGTCATTTTACTGTGGGCACAACGGCACACATCAAAAATGAAATTTAGTTGCCTGCTCTCAAAGAGAAACACATACATGACACACACCTAAACATAGGTATAGACCCACACCCCTACATATACGTAGCAAATAAATATTAAATACGGTCCATCTTGAATATATAATGGAAGGAGGAAGCTTGAGAGTTCGCAAGGTTAATGGTGTATGGAATGAAACTCTGGCTGAATCTGGATGTTCTGCTTCAGATACCACGAAGCCTCCTCTCAGAAGGTAACAAGGAAAACAGGCCATGAAGAGGATGTGTGGTGTCCCAGATAACCTTATGGACCCTGCTCAAGCAGCGCTTCTGTGCTATGTCCTGGATGGGAGGGAGGGAACTGCCAATGATCTTTTCAGCCATTCTCACCACTCTCTGCACTGCCTTCCTGTCTGAAGCAGGGATGCCTCCAAACCAGATTGTGATGCTGTATGACAAGATGCTCTCGATTGTCCCTCTGTAGAAAGTGGTCAGGACAGGGGAAGGAAGATGTGCTTTTCTCATGCAACGCAGAAAATGCAGGTGCTGCTGTGCCCCCTTCACCAGTTTCCCACTGTTGAGTGACCAAGCCACCCTGATAAAAGGGATTACAGGGTCATAAAAAGGGGAAAAAAAAGAATTAAAGTAATCTGGTTGAGAAAGACTTGAAGGATCTCCTGTGCAATAAAAATGCACGCCTTTTAATTGTGTTTCTCAAGCTGCCCCCTTCTTACTATTTTATTCCTACCCAATTTGTTCCTTCCCTTGAACGGAATGACAATAAAATGCACATAACAAGGTAATCATAATATTAAATGCTCTATTTTGATCCTTTTCAGAAGAGCGATATATCTATGACATCTGTTTGCAGGATGAAGCTACCGTAAAAAGAAAAAAAAAGGCATGGTTTCCTCAGAAGCTCATTAGACAAGAGGAACAAAAATATTCTAAGCCAAACTTTCAAGCCCTGTTAGGCTGGATACAGATTTAAGACGTGAAATTATCATATTTATTTCCTCAAATAAATTATTAGCACACTAGTGTTTTAAAACTGAGATGAATAATACACAAAAGAGCAGTCTCCTTGCTGCCTTGAATACAGATTGATAGAAAGTCAGAATAATACACTGAACTAGTAAAAGAACATGGACAGAAAATAATTACATATGCAGGCTTCTTCTATAGTCTGTTATATTCCTAAAATGCATAGGCGCAGAGTGAAGTGAGCGGTTAAATAAATTCTAGAACACATCCCAGTTTAGGAACAATTAGGCTTTTGGGACTGAACTACTATACCATGTAAATTGAATATACTTGAATATAGATTTTAACAAAACCCTCTGATTGTTAAGAGTATTCTGAGTCTCCTTTCAGTCTCTATTTGAGTATGCAAATGTATTTAAAGTTTCTCTTTAATTGATGCTCATTGCTAAAGCATGCTTGCTTTGTCCATTGTTTGACTGCCCGCAAATTCTGCAATTTTTTTTTAACTTGCTTTCCGCTTTGTTATATAAAAAATTCAGTAGCAGTTATGTAGGGACGGACGTCCAGCTGTTGAACTCTTATAACCTGCAGGGGTTTATATTTCCCAGTTCTGCTTCAGAATCACTAATATTATACAGAAGACAGGGCTTACCAGGAGAGAGAGAGAGAGAGGGAGGGAGAGAGAGAGAGAGAGAGAGATGAGTTGGACCATAAGAAAGGCTGAGCGCCAAAGAACTGAGGCCTTTGAACTCTGGTGCTGGAGAAGACTCCTGTGAGTCTCCTGGACTTCAAGGCGATCAAACTGGTCAGTCCTAGAGGAGATCAACCCGACTGCTCTTTAGAAGGCCAGATCCTGAAGTTGAAACTCAAGTACTTTGGCCACCTAATGAGAAGGAAGGACTCACTGGAGAAGAGCCTGATGTTGGGAAAGATGGAGGGCAAGAGAAGAAGAGGATGACAGAGAATGAGGGGGCTGGATGGAGTTACTGAAGCAGTAGGCAGGAGCTTCAATGGACTCCAGAAGATGGTAGAGGACAGGAAGGCCTGAGGAACATTGTCCATGGGGTCGAGATGGGTAAGACATGACTTTGCAACTAACAACAACAATAGAGATAGAGATGATAGAGATAGAGATAGACCTAAATTCTTTTTTTTTTCAAAGATAATTTTTATTAAATTTTTGAAATTTTACAAAAACAAAACAATCTTCCCCCCAACCTCCCCAACCCTCCCATTCCCTCCCCTGACCTTCCCAGAGCTGAATATAGGCTTAATTAAAATTTCATCAAAAAATCTTAAAAAAAGATATAAACCATAAATGAATTTAACATTAGTTAGAAATCTAGATGCATTAATTAGAAAAATTATAAAATAATTAACAATAGTATATATATAAAGAAAAACATGAATACAAAAAATAAATGTTTAGAAAGGAAAAGAATAAAAAAAAGAAAAGGAAAAAAGAAGAACAAAAAAAAAAGAAAATATTCCATTTTAAATACAAATTATTAAAAAACTAAGTAATATTTTTTTATATCCAACTTATGTTGTATAAAATCTATCCATTTTTCCATACTGCAACATATTTCTCTTGCAATTGATCCTTCAAGAAAGCCGAAATCTTTGCCATTTCCGCCAAAGAGATAGACCTAAATTCTTTTTTTTTTAATTGAAAATTTTTAAAATTTTTACAAATAGGGAAAAGAAAAAAGAAAAAAACAAAAAACAACCCTACCCGAAAATCTTTGCCATTTCCGCCAAATAAGAAACTTTAAAAAACCATTCTTGCAAGGTAGGCAAAGATTCCTTCTTCCAGTATTGCCCTACTAACAACCTTGCGGCTGTAATTAAATTTAACATCAGTATAACCTCCTTAACATCACAATCAGTAACGATACCCAACAAAAACAATTGTGGGGTAAATTTTACCCTCCTTCTAAAAATTCTTTGAATATTCCACCATATCTTAATCCAAAAAGCTTTTATATTTTTACACGACCACCAAATATGATAATAAGTAGCATCCAAACAACTACATCTCCAACATTTAGGCTGTAAGTCAGGATACATACGAAACATTTTTTGTGGATCAAGGTGCCATCTATAAAACATTTTGTAAAAATTCTCCCTTAAGTTCTGGGCTTGTGTAAATTTAACATTCCTCACCCAGATGGTTTCCCAGGTATCTAGTAGAACTGGTTCACCAAAATTTTGTGCCCATTTAAACATACATTCTTTAATTAGTTCTGGTTCTGAATCCAGTTCTACTAGCACCCCATAGATTCTCTTAATATGAGTTGCCTTTGATCTTTTACTTGTTTAAAAAGATTTTCATCTTCTCTAAGCAAACCCATATTACGATCTATCTTCCATCTATCCACTATTTGGCTATACTGAAACCATGAATAATTAATATTTTCATATGCTAAATCATCCAAAGATTTTAACTGCCAATTTTTACCATCCCATCTGAGTAATTGTGCATAAGAAACACTATCCATCTTAACTCCTCTCCTTATCCCCTCTATCACATGCCAAGGTATAGCCCATAATGGTATTTTAAAATCACTTTTATAATATTTCCTCCAAACCCGAAGTAAAGAAATCCTTATAATGTGAGATTTAAAAACCCGGTCAACTTTTTTATTAAAAATTAAATAGGCATGCCATCCAAAAAGTAAATCCCAACCCTCCAAGTGGAGTATTTCTACATTTGTTAAATTAACCCAGTCACTAAGTAATGTTAAAGACACAGCATCATAATACAATTTCAAATTCGGTACCTTGAGTCCACCCCTCTCACGAATATCTTGTATAATTTTAAGTTTTACTCTTGGTTTTTTCCCTGCCCAAATAAATTTATTGATACCTTTCTGCCATTCATTTAAATTAACCTCATTCTTTAAGATAGGTATCATTTGAAATAAAAAGAGAAACTTTGGCAGGACATTCATTTTAATCACCGCAATTCTTCCCATAAGGGATAATTGCAACTTCTCCCAATTTTTCAAATCTCTTTGTATCCTGACCCACAACCTTTCATAATTATTTTTATACAATTTTACATTAGAAACAGATAAAGTGACCCCCAAATATTTTATCTTATCAACAACTTCAAAGTCTGTCAAGTTAACCAAAGTCTGCTTATCCAAATTAGTCATATTTTTGGGTAATATTTTAGTCTTATTATTATTAATTTTAAATCCCGAAACCCGTCCATATTGGTAAATCAATTGTAACAACTCTACCACAGAATAAGTAGGTTGAGACAAGGTAACCACCAAGTCATCTGCAAAAGCTCTTAGTTTATATTCTTTTTTATTAACTTCTATTCCTTTTATTTCCTGAGATTTTCGAATTTTAATCAGCAGAATTTCCAAAGTTAAAACAAACAGTAGTGGTGACAATGGACATCCCTGTCTTGTCCCTTTTTCTATTTTAAGAACCTCTGACAAACCCCCATTGACTATAAGTTGTGCCGTTTGTTTTTGATATATAGCACCAAGAGCTTGTAAATTTTTTTCTCCAAAATTCATATCCTCAATTAATCTTAACATAAACTGCCAATTCAATTGGTCAAAAGCTTTTTCAGCATCTAAAAATATCAGTCCTGCAGAAACTTGGTTATTCTTATCTAAATATTCTAGTAAGTTATTAATTTGTCTAACGTTATTCTTCATATACCTACCAGTTATAAAACCCGTTTGGTCCTTATGTATAAGCTGGTGCAAAACCCTATTGGCTAAGATTTTTGCAAAAATCTTATAATCTACATTTAAAAGAGATATAGGTCTATAATTCTTTGGTAAAGTAAGATCTTGATCTTCTTTTGGAATTAAAGATATAAAGGCTCTGCCCCATGACGGAGGAGTCTCTAAACCCTGTAATATATTATTTAAAAGCTCACATAAAGGTTGAATCATCTCTTCTAGCAAAGTTTTATAATAAATAGATGTCAGGCCATCCGTACCCGGTGCTTTACCTAATTTTAATTCCTTAATCACTGTCACAATTTCCTCACTAGTAATTAAACCATTAATTTCTTGTTTCTGATCTTCTGTTAATTTGGGAAAGTTGGCTTCACTTAAATAATGACCTAAATTCTTGATATGCCTGATACATCTTCCAGTTAGAACATATATTTTTAATAAATAAAAAGGACAGAAATTTTAGAAATAGAAGATGCACAGTGTCTTTTTTAAAGAAAAAAAATAATTGAGAAAAAAGCAAAAATGAAATGAGAAAAGGAATATGTGCACTCATACAAAATGAACTTTATATTAGAGCAAGGTTGTCATGAAAATAGGATGGTAACTTTTTTTTGAAGGCAAAACAGACAAACAGACAAAGAAAATATTAAGAAAATATCATATTAGTAACTTCTATATTTTTCTCCCATTTTTTCCCCTGCTCCTGAAATATTTTCATGCTATTCTTTGGATATCTGCAGTAATTGCTCATTTCTATTGGGATTATCTATTTAAAACAGTTTCTATTTTCTTGGGGGGAAAAACACATATTTTAGACATCTTAGCATGCCTTGATGTGCAGATGTGTTAGACTTTTGCTGTGAATACATGTAGTCCATTTTTTCCCCCAATTCATTTGCTTTGCATGTGGGTACCGGTTATTTTGAATTATTTTTTTTTAAAAAACTAAATAAAAACTATACAAATAGAGCATGCACAATTTAGACATTTTTAATGCCTTCCTTCCTTCCTCTTTTTCTCCTGAATAGCTCACAATTTTTGTAAATATTGTAAAATCCAGATGACGACTAGATAAGAATCATAAATATCTCTAACTTTTTGCTATCATTATTTTAACAACTCCCTATATTTATGCCTATGTATGTGTGGCTTTAGAATTATTTTTGTATAATACTTTACAAATTAATAGGCTAGCTTAAGTGGCACACACAGAGAGACACAACCAAATGGCATTGTGAACCTACAAATTTGGTCTTGGAGGGGTGCCTGACCTTTTGCATACAGATCTATAAAGTTTGGACTATTTTATAAAACTGTGAAAATTTATTCATTGCTATTAGCAAAAATATCTCGCCTCATATTGGGTGGATTAGGTATAACTTCACAGTGCAGATCATAGTAATTAAAATACATATTCATTCCAGTTTTCATCTCTGTTGGGTAGATTATAAATTATTTCTTTATAAAAAAAGGGGGTTAATTAAACTCGCAAGCAAGTTTGGTATGTTGTACAATTTAGTCCACGGGCTTTTGTTTCCTCCTTTTTTTAACCCCCTCTTTTTTTTTTTCTTACTGACTATTTTCAGCTACCATATCATACACAACACACAGCAAGAAGCCATAATTTTACCTTGGCATAATTAATCATTAGCAGATGGAAAGTTTCTGAAAATGCACAAATGATTAGACACTGTATGATTCATATGGCTGAGATCCAGTACCCCTACTTGTGATGAGGGCAAATACGACTACTGGTCATTTGATGAAGTTAGAACTATTTGGGAGAAAGGAGAATACAACAACTTCTTTTGGGCCAAACACTTTATTTTCAGCAGAAGTTCACTTCTGACAAGTGTTGTCCCTTGAATCTGACTTATGTCCCATTTCACTGTAAACAGCTGCAAAGTTTGGGGGGAAAAATCAGAGAAGAACAACTAAGATTATCCAAGCCCTGGAGGGTAAAACGTATAAAGAACGGCTTCAGGACTTGGGTTTGGCTAGTCAAAAGAAAAGAAGAAATAGGGGAGACACGATAGCAGTGTTCCAGTATTTGAAGGGCTGCCACAAAAAAAGAGGGGGTCAAATTATTCTCCAAAGCACCAGAGGGCAGGACAAGAAACAATGGTTGGAAACGGACCAAAGAGAGAAGCAACCTGGGATTCAGGAGAAACTTCCTAACAGTGGGGACAGTGGAACAGCTTGCCTCCAGAAATGGTGGGTGCTCCATCACTGGAGATTTTTAAGAAGAGACTGGATAGTCATTTGTCTGAGATGGTTTAGGTTCTCCTGCTTGAGCAAGGGGCTAGACTAGCAGACCTCCAAAGTCCCTTCCAGCTCTATTCTATTCTATTCTATTCTATTCTATTCTATTCTATTCTATTCTATTCTATTCTATGTTCTATGTTCTATGTTCTATGTTCCATGTTCCATATTCCATATTCCATATTCCATATTCCATTCCATTCCATTCTATATTCTATATTCCATGTTCCATGTTCCATATTCCATATTCCGTTCCATTCCATTCCACTCCATTCTATTCTATTCTTCATCTATATGTCAAATATTAGCCTTCAAATGATTAGCACTTGCCTGGAGTTACATAGATAGGGGTCAACAGAATTCAAAGGGGATTGGATTTACCCTGCTTATGACTATGTAGAGATTCTAGGTTGATTCCTCTTTTAATCCTGCCTTCAGGTTCTGCTACGCCTTCTCCTACATGGATGAAGGGATGTTGTCCAGAATTCAAAACTGTAAATTTTGTCCAGGGTTTCCCCCACCATTATGACATGAGTTGGATTCCGTACAAAGTGAGAAAGCAGTGAAGGAAATGCTGTTTCCAAGATTGCAAATGTTCGCTCACAATCCATAGACATTTGGGCCAAATTCCATTTAGAATCCATCTCAATTTTCATTCTTGACATCCTATAATATGTTAGAGTTAGTTTTTGAGAGCAGAGCGGAGGGAATAATGAAATCACATTGTTGTTGTTGTTTTTGTTTTTCATTTATAAATCCTCCTTATGAAGGTCCATGAGGAGAGGGATATATTATCATATTTTGCATCTGTATTCATTACAGCCCACCGGTTTGCTGTGAAGCACCAAATAATCCTGGGAATAATTGGCCCAGAGAAATGGAAATCAGCTTTGAAGAATATTCTTTCCCCTCCCTTTTAATTAATTAATTAATTAATTACTTTATTAATTAGTTCATTTATTTTACAAAATGTCCTCAGATTCAAAACAAGCAGTCTGACGAATGCAGCCCCAGCGTTTGGATTTGAATCAAAAGCTGGGATAAATAGGTTGCTTAACGCCAAATAATCTCAACCTTCGGGAGAAAAAGCCACTGCAGATTGACTAAGTGGCACCTGAAACATTTGTTTTAAGATTGTTCTGTATGCCCATTCACAGAAGGAAGCGGGCTGGCATTTATAAACGAAACCAATTGGCTGATTTGTTTTCAAAGCCATTTTGTCTGATTCTGATTTCAGAGGAATTTTATGTTACAGTGTTGACATGATGTTGTTGTTGTTAGTTGCGAAGTCGTGTCCGACCCATCGCGACCCCATGGACCACGTTCCTCCAGGCCTTCCTATCCTCTACCATCTTCTAGAGTCCATTGAAGCTCATGCTTACTGCTCCAGGGACTCCATCCAGCCACCTCATTCTCTGTCGTCCCCTTCTTCTATTGCCCTCCATCTTTCCCAGCATTAGGCTCTTCTCCAGTGAGTCCTTCCTTCTCATTAGGTGGCCAAAGTACTTGAGTTTCAACTTCAGGATCTGGCCTTCTAAGGAGCAGTCGGGGTTGATCTCCTCCAGGCCTTCCTGTCCTCTACCATCTTCTGGAGTCCATTTAAGCTCACACCCACTGCTCCAGGGACTCCATCTAGCCACCTCATTCTCTGTTGTCCCCTTCTTCTATTGCCCTCCATCTTTCCCAACATTAGGCTCTTCTCCAGTGAGTCCTTCCTTCTCATTAGGTGGCCAAAGTACTTGAGTTTCAACTTCAGGATCTGGCCTTCTAAAGAGCAGTCAGGGTTGATCTCCTCCAGGCCTTCCTGTCCTCTACCATCTTCTGGAGTCCATTGAAGCTCACGCCTCCTGCTTCAGTGACTCCATCCAGCCACCTCATTCTCTGTCGTCCCCTTCTTCTCTTGCCCTCCATCTTTCCCAGCATTAGGAAACTTCAATCAAAACAAAACAAATATCATGACTGTTTTTTTTATGCAAAGGATAACCTCTTCTTCATCCACTCTGGGGTTTGGTTTGATTTTCTTTCTTTTTTAAAAAAAAAAACAAAACAACTTTACTGACTTGTACTTATCACTGGGTATAAATTTCCACCTCTATTTCTTTATTGAATAAGTGATCAAGCTGGGGGGAAAAATAACAACTTTAGGGACAATTAGAAAGCCATTATAGAACTGCTGTGATACATTGGCAAGGCGCTGATTCCCTTTTTAGACAAAATTCACTTGTGTTTCCAGCATTAAAGGCTCCAAAGCATATTTGGGAAATGTTGGCATAAAAATTCAATACTGAGCCTTCTTCACAAGATAAAATTATCTCTGGGATAATACCAGTTACAAAAATGCAGACGAGACTTCCTTTTGGAATTCATTGGCTAATATGGAGATTCAGACTTTAGCTTAGCTTATGTTTCATCTAGCTTTTAAACCTTTCAGTTACTGTAAGAGGAATTTTTTTCCTGTAGATTGTCTAAAATCTACAGAGTGGAGCAGGATATTCAATTAATTGCATGGTTTATTTCAGAATTTTAGCAGCATTTAAAAGGGCTGGATTATGCTATTAATTTTGCATGGTGCTTTTGTTCATTTTAAATCTAAAGGGAGAGCCATTTGGTATAGCGGTGAAGGCAGGGGTCTTCAAACTTGGCCCTGTCATGACTTCTGGACTTCAACTCCCAGAATTCCTCAGCCAGGCATGCTAGCTGAGGAATTCTGGGAGTTGAAGTCCACAAGTCATAAAAGGGCCAAGTTTGAAGACCCCTGCCTTCACCGCTACACCAAATGGCTCTCCCTTTAGATTTAAAATGAACAAAAGCACCATGCTTTTAGAAAAATTTAGAAAAAAAAGAAAAAACATGAGTTCCAGTCCTGCCTTAGTCACAAAGCCAGCTAGCTGACCTGGAGCCAGTCATCCTCTCTCAGCCCTAGAAAGGAGGGAATGGCAAACCACTTCTGTAAAACCTTGCCAAGAAAACTGTAGGACCCATCCAGGCTGTTTTCAAGAATCAGACATGATTGAACGGAAGAAAAAAACAAAACCCTTCAGTACTTTTTTATGGACAAAGAGTCTTGTTAAGGTGAAAGTTAGTCATTTATAAGAACTTTGGAATCAAGACTGGAATATCAATAGTCAAGAATATTAAAGTTGCTTTTTAGGATCTTCAGATGATTAGGGGACTGGAGGCTAAAACATATAAGGAACGGTTGCGAGAATTGGGTATGTCTAGTTTAACGAAGAGAAGGACAAGGGGGGACATGATAGCAGTATTCCAATATCTCAGGGGCTGCCATAAAGAAGAGGGAATTAAGCTATTTTCCAAAGCACCTGAAGGCAGGACAAGAAGCAATGGGTGGAAACTAATCAAGGAGAGAAGCAACCTAGAACTAAGGGGAAACTTCCTGACAGTGAGAACAATTAATCAGTGGAACAGCTTGCCTCCAGAAGCATTAAATGCTCCAACACTGGAAGTTTTTAAGAAGAGACTGGACAGCCACTTGTCCGAAATGGTGTAGGGTTTCCTGCCCGAGCAGGGGGTTGGACTAGATGACCTCCAAGGTCCCTTCCAACTTTACTACTATTACTATCTTATGGCCTATTAGACAGCTCCGAGAATGTCTAAAAAGGGATGGTTGTCAACTTCCTTTTGCTAAAATGTAAAAAGATAGAGGGGGTAATTATTCTTATGACCAATAAATTTGCCCATGACTATTCCATTATGATTTAAAATCTGTGTTCGCTAATGTGGTTTAGATACTGAAGTATGAATAAAATTATAATAATTAAGGAAAGAACTTTCAGGCATGGACAACTGAAAGGGAATATATATATATATATATATATATATATATATATATATATATATATGTGTGTGTGTGTGTGTGTGTGTGTGTGTGTGTGTGTGTGTGTGTGTGTGTAGGTCTTTGGTTTCTTTGGTTGTTCGGGTTGCAAATATATATATATATATATATATATATATATATATATATATATATATATATATATTTGTTTTCTGAGGTTTCCGAGAGTGTTTGTGTGTAGGTCTTTGGTTGTTCGGGTTTTCTCCCACGTAAAATTGGACGTGTCTTGCCGACGTTTTGACGAAGTCCCATTCGTCATCTTCAGGCTGGTATTTTCGAAGCATGAAGCTGAAAACACCAGCCTGAAGATGACGAATGGGACTTCGTCGAAACGTTGCCAAGACACTTCCAATTTTATGTGAGAGAAAACCCGAATAACCAAAGACATATATATATATATATATATATATATATATATATATATATATATATATATATATATAAAATGGAAAACTAGTGCCACCTTAGATTTCCAATCTTGGACTAATCATAAGTGTTTTATTCTCAGTTGATAAGGTGGCTGTTTATTTTTGTAATGGGAACACTAATCGTATTAGCCCTCAGCTGATCCATACTGCCTCCACATGAAAGTGGTGATCCAATAAAGGATTATTTGAATCAATACCTCCAGCTTACATTTTTTACCCATTGCTTGACAAATCAGATCTTGAACTCCCAAGTTATTGCAAAAAGCAATCAGCTATTGCTTTAATTTAGGTTTAAATGTTAAATGCTTCTAAAGGTTTATATTTAGACAACAAGGATACAGTTTTAATACATACGTAAGGTTTGTAATCACTTTCAAAATTAAGTTTTATGTTGGTTTATGCCTCCTTAGTACTTAAGACCCTGTTTATATGTTTTTTTTTCCCCATCAACTAATCACTTTCTACAGGAAAGGATAATGTCTCATTAAATTCAACATTCACACCCAGTTGAAAGGATTTTTTTCAAGATGGGTCCTAGAATATTACCACGGCATTTTAAAGGAGACCTCCAGTCAAAACATATTGACAAATATTTTAGGAACTCTTGGAAAGAGGAATGGAATCACTGTCGAAGAAGTGATGATAATGTTTGTTGTACAGCTGGAATAGTTTGGAACATTAAGTCCTACATGGTGCTGTTAATCAAGGTACTAGTAAAGTATCTTGATTAAGGTAAAGTCTATAATGTCACTGCAATTTAGATAACATAAAAAAATTCACAATTTTAGGTGTTCACAAAAAATTGCATAGCAGCAATATGCATCAGTAATCTTTTTTGATAGCAATAGTAATAGAAAGACTGTGGCAAAAGCAAGCAAGGGTAGTACCAATAATAATAGGCACCTTGGGTGCAATCCCAAAACAACTGGAGCACCACTTGAACACCATTGGCATTGACAAATTCGCCATTAGTCAATTGCAAAAGGTGGCCTTACTAGGAACTGCTTCCATCCTGCGACGAGATCTGTAATACCATCAAACATCCACATCTGCCTATCCCAGGTCCTTGGGAAGGACTTGATAGGGAGACATAAATGCCAAATCCAGTCTGAACATCTGCCTGACTATGCGATGATCAATAATAATAATAATAATAATAATAATAATAATAATAATAATAATAATAATAATAATATTGGCCCTGTAGTGTTTAATGTATTAAGCACTACATGGCCAATACATTAAAAAAAATAGCTGGGAAAGCAGCTAATAAAAAGACCTGGCAATGGCTAAGATCAGGAAAATAGAAGAAAGAGACTGAGGGACTAACTCTGGCTGCATAAGACCAAGCCTTAAGGACAAATGCATATAAAGTCAAAATTGAGAAGACAGCAACAGACAGTAAGTGCCGCCTATGCAAAAAAGCTGAAGAAACAGTAGACCACCTGGTAAGCTGCTGCAAGAAGATTGCACAGACTGACTACAAGCAGCAGCATGACAAAGTAGCAACAATGGTGCATTGGAAGATCTGCAAGAAATATCATTTACCTGTAAGCAAGAACTGGTGGGATCACAAAATAGAGAAAGTCATAGAAAATGATAAAATTAAACTGCTCTGGGACTTCAGAATTCAAACAGACAAGCACCTGCAACATAACACCCCAGACTTAACAATTGTCGATAAGAAAGGCAAAAAAGTCTGGATAGTGGACGTGGCAGTGCCTGGAGATAGCAGAATAGAAGAGAAAGAACTGGAGAAGATAACAAAATACAAAGACCTACAAATAGAAATAGAAAGACTGTGGCAAAAGCAAGCAAGGGTAGTACCAATAGTAATAGGCTCCTTGGGTGCAATCCCAAAACAACTGGAGCACCACTTGAACACCATTGGCATTGACAAATTCGCTATTAGTCAATTGCAAAAGGCGGCCTTACTAGGAACTGCTTCCATCCTGCGACGATACCTGTAATACCATCAAACATCCACATCTGCCTATCCCAGGTCCTGGGTAAGGACTCGATAGGTAGACAAAATGCCAAATCCAGTCTGAACATCTGGCTGACTGTGCGATGATCAGTAATAATAATAATAATAATAATAATAATAATAATAATAATAATAATAATAATAATAATAATAGTACCAGGTCCTGGGTAAGGACTCGATAGGTAGACAAAATGCCAAATCCAGTCTGAACATCTGGCTGACTGTGCGATGATCCATAATAATAATAATAATGATAGGTAGACAAAATGCCAAATCCAGTCTGAACATCTGGCTGACTGTGAGATGATCGATAATAATAATAATAATATTGGCCATGTAGTGTTTAATATATTAAGCACTACATGGCCAATACATTAAAAAAATAGCTGGGAAAGCAGCTAATAAAAAGACCTGGCAATGGCTAAGATCAGGAAAATTGAAGAAAGAGACCGAAGGACTAATTCTGGCTGCACAAGACCAAGCCTTAAGGACAAATGCATATAAAGTCAAAATTGAGAAGACAGCAACAGACAGTAAGTGCCACCTATGCAAAGAAGCTGAAGAAACAGTAGACCACCAGGTAAGCTGATGCAAGAAGATCACACAGACTGACTACAAGCTGCGGCATGACAAAGTAGCAACAATGGTGCATTGGAAGATCTGCAAAAAATATCATTTGCCTGTAAGCAAAAACTGGTAGGGTCATAAAGTAGAGAAAGTCATAGAAAATGATAAAATTAAACTGCTCTGGGACTTCACAATTCAAACAGACAAGCAAAATATCAAGACTTTTCTGATATTATTCCTCTATTTTTTCCTGTGTTAGATGATGTTAATGTGGTTTTTGAACAAGTGTTCCTAGACAACACATACGCACTAACATAACACACACGTCTTTAGCTTAAAATTTACCATTCCAATATTCAAGTTTCTTCCCTAGCTCTTTAAAAGAAAAGCTGATTGTTTTGATTATTTGCAATAACATGGATTATTTTGACTCAGACATTCGGGAAAATATGCACAATAGGATATTTTGTAAACAAAAATGTCACCACAAATGATAGGCGTTGCAGAAGGCAAATACTGCTCCATTATCATACAGATCTATGATCACAACATGAAGAAATCAGAAGGAAGGAGAGATAAAAGGACTTAAAAGCGCATCAGAAACAATGCTTTTTAAATCATGCTGTGCCTAACATGCTCTCTAATAGGTTTCTCAACCAATCTTCTTGAAGTAAAAAAAAAAAAACAGCATGAAGCCTTAGCGTTACATGCAGCATTACAAATAAATGGGAAAAAAAAAAAGAGTTCCACCTTGCCAACTGGTAACTTTTGAGGGCTGTTGGTAAAAAAAGAACAGAATGTTCCTTCGTTACATGCACAGAATATTTCAACGTTCACACCAGTTGAAAGGAATTTTTCAAGATGGGTCCTAGAATGTCACCATAGCATTTTAAAGGAGAGACAAAGCAAAAGAATTGTCACAAGAATTATTTTGCATGCATGTCAATTTCTGCACAGGTGATACAAAGTCTTCGGCAGATTGTTTCCTTTCCCCCCTTGCACTGTAGCTGTGGTCTCTATGTAAGGACACCAGGTGGTCCTGTTTGTCTTCAATATGCCATTTCACACAATGAGGTTTTACAAATCAGGAATCAAATTTGCTGGACTGGGCATTCGGTTGTATTCCCGCTAGGAAGCTGGATTGAATAGATGCACCAAACAATGGAATGGAATGATCAAATTGATCAATCGGAATCCAATTTGGGGGAAATTCACTTTAGGACACTTTGTAAAGGACAATGAAAGATGATATGAATTGTATGAATATGCACAGGTCTAAATGTTATAGCTACATGGAGAAGTAGAAGAGAAGAAACAGGGGTGACATGATAGCAGTCTTTCAGTATTGGATGGGCTGCCACAAAAGAAGAGGGGGTCAAACTATGCTCCAAAGCACCAGAGGGCAGGACAAGAAACAATGGATGGAAACTGACTGAACAGAGAACCAACCTGGAATTAAGGAGAAACTTCCTAACAGTGAGGACAATTAACCAGTGGAACAGCTTGCCTCTAGAAATCATGGGTGCTCCATCACTGGAATTTTTTAAGAAGAGCCTGGACAGTCACTTGTCTGAGCTAGTGCAGGTTCTCCTGCTTGAGCAGGGGGCTGGACTAGAAGTCTTCCAAGGTCCCTTCCAGCTCCTATCCGATCCGATCCAATCCTATCCTATCCTATCCTATCCTATCCTATCCTATCCTATCCTATCCTATCCTATCCTCTATTCTATTCTATTCTATTCTATTCTATTCTATTCTATTCTATTCTATTCTATTCTGGTTTGGTTTGGTTTGGTTTGGTTTGGTTTGGTTCTGTTCTGTTCTGTTCTGTTCTATTCTGCTTTGGGTCTGTTCTGTTCTATTCTATTCTATTCTATTCTATTCTATTCTATTCTGGTTCTGTTCTGTTCTGTTCTGTTCTATTCTGTTCTGTTCTGTTCTATTCTATTCTGCTTTGGGACTGTTCTATCCTATCCTATCCTATCCTATCCTATCCTATCCTATCCTATCCTATCCTATCTTCTATTCTATTCTATTCTATTCTATTCTATTCTATTCTATTCTATTCTATTCTATTCTATTCTATTCTATTCTATTCTATTCTAAAGTCACACCAATCTGCTCAGAATTGGACTCTGACTGGGCAAGTCACGTTCAGGTATCTAAAACATGTTTTTGTGGGTTTATCTGGAACGTATTTGAACCTCTGACTTCTTAATTGTTGTTTCTTGCTTTTTAAAGCTTTCAGGTGTCCAAGGTTGTAGAGTCAGCTGAGAGATAATTTGTATCAATAAATAAATATTTATTATTAAAAGTGACTGTCTAGTCTCTTCTTAAAAACCTCCAGTGATGGTGCGCCCATGATTTCTGGAGGCAAGCTGTTTCACTGGTTGATTGTCCTCACTGTTAGGAAGTTTCTCCTTAATTCCAGGTTGCTTCTCTCTTTGGTCAGTTTCCAACCATTGTTTCTCGTCCTTCCCTCTGGTGCTTTGGAGAATAATTTGACCCTCCTCTTCTTTTGTGGCAGCCCCCCAAATACTGGAATATTGCTATCATGTCACCCCTGTTTCGTCATTTGTACATCTGTATTACTCATTCAGAAAGGCTGGCATTGTGTAATGTGTGAAATGTCAGGAAAGGAAACATCTTGGAAATGTAATTCAATTCATATGAGAAGGACTTTCTCCCACATCCATGGTATTAGGATGACAGTGTGCTATATCTAATTTCTTTGCACTGCTAAAAACACAGCCAAGCCTCCATCTTTCAAAATGTGTTACCAGATTTTATTCCCACTGCTGTCTGTATTTTACATTACATAGACAGATGCCTTGAGCTTCAGATGTTCAAAAAAAAAAGAGTAAAAAAAATGCATTAGTATGTCCCATTGCACAAGCCATGTGACTATCTTGCCAATAATCAATGAACTGGGTTTAGCATTTTCTGGATGGCTTGCTAAGATCATACCCAATAGAAGCCGCGACAATACTGCCACCTTTTAATTTGATCTTAATATTCCCTGACTTCTACTAAAAGGAGGACAATATCACATTGTTATCTATTTTCATTAGATGCCTTTTCATCCGAATGTCACTGCAGGGTGCCTTCTTTTATGTACGTTATGTAAATGAAATTTGCAGGGTCTTTTATCCGTGGTACGCTGACCTCGCCAGTTTGTTTAGCTGAAAAAAAAAAATATCTCTAACCATGGAAGAAAATACCAGTGTTCAACTAATTAACATTCCAAATGACCAGAATAGCACAATACCTTAACACAGTGCCCCATTTTTTTTTAAACAGAATGTCCTGACCATTAAGGGGGGTGGGGGAGAAAGAATTCAATAACTCATTTGGTGACAAAGATTTTAATGAGAGCAGAAAGCAGCATAACATAAATCAGTTTGACATGAATACTTAAAAAAGAATGGAAGAACGAAGAAAAAGAAAGGGGGAGAGGAAAAAGAAAAGAAGAGTTCAATCCAGTCTCATTAGTCTGATGATTTTAAACCTGTGGTTTTATTACATTGCTGTAATCCAACATCAGACAGAGTTGTACTAATTTGTCAAGCAGTCCAGCTATTAAAGCAATAAAGATCTGGAGAGAGAGAGAGAGAGAGAGAGAGAGAGAGAGAGAGAGAGAGAGAGAGAGAGAGAGAGAGAGAGAGAGAGAGAATTTTTAGATTACCCAGAAAACAAATGAATAAAGAAAACATCTTCCAATATTATAGTTCTCTGTTCTTCAAGAAGTGATACTTATATCCCTCCCATCTTATTAGACCAGGGGTCTTCAAACTCAACTCTTTTATGACTTGTGGACTTCAACTCCCAGAATTGCTGGCTGAGGAATTCTGGGAGTTGAAGTCCTCAAGTCATAAAAGGGCCAAGTTTGAAGACCCCTGTATTAGAGGATGTGGCTTGCTGATATGAAGCAGCATTGACATCTTGGACTTGTATTTGGTTTAGAACCAAGCAAAGGACCACATTGAGCTGATTGAAACCAGAGCAAAATACAAGAGTATTGGTGGGTCAAAAAAAAAAAACAAAAAACATAAATGAAATGAAAAAGGAAGATTTAATCTAGCTTGCATTGTCTACATTTCTAGTTTATAGCAAATGAAATGTTGTTATTGTTGTTGTTATCTTGGTGTTTCTTGAACCTCCAATAAAATATATTAATGAAATTAATTGCAACAGTTGTCCATAAATAGAGGTATCAGCGAGAGAGAGAGAGAGACAGAGAGAGAGAGAGAGAGAGAGGAATTGTCCTAAAACACATTTCAGAGGGGAGATAAAATGCTAATCATTGTGGGAAGATGTTGAGAAGAGTGGAGATGGGTAGCCAAGTAGAAAGACACTGAGAAGACCAAGCTATGTGTATGGAAAGGTCTTTTTCATCAATGGAGGATTTTGGGTATTTTGAACACACACACAAACACACAGGATTAAAAATTGCTACTTTATACTACTATCCAAGATTATCACATAAGTATATCTAGATCACTGGATCAATATCCTGTTATGGAATGATAGAGAAAATGGAGTGATACTAATAGCCGGAAGATATTTATGCATATGTTTTGCACATACTGTATGTTGGTTTTTTCCCCCATTGCTTTAAATATTTACCAGAAGAATCAAAAGAGGCATCTACACATGCCTTCACATTTCATTTAAAAGTAAGTCACCGATATGATTCATGAAGTAACTCTGGGGAAAGGGCATTGCATGAAACTTTGTTGAAGCCAAGTGTCACACAGATTAAATTGCTTATCTTCTCCAAACAATTTGGCCTTTATAGACGTCTCCCACCGATTCAAATGTTGAAGAAAGTCCAGATTTCTTTTTGCTAACTAAATAAGAATATGCAAAGTTGCCATCTAACTCATCTAAAATAAACAATACATTCTTTTCAGTTCTGGAGATTTAGGTAGCATGGAACTTCTACCAACTGAAAAAATATATATATATGTAGAATGTTCAACATTCAATACCAAGGGACTGGTCTTATCACAATTCTCCAAACATTGCTGCAAGAAAAAACCGTTAGGTACACTCCAAATTAGCTTTAGGTGAAGTGCAATTTCAGTGAAAACTCTGAGTGGCAAGTGCTGCTGATTTTAATTCGAACAAAGTGAGGTTTAAAATTGTAACTTGGCTGCCCATGCTGAGCGGGTAGCAAATTCCCATTGATTCCTTTCTTGAGTTTTGGGAACATGTTTATTTGTTTTTGTTTAAAAAGAAAAGGCCTCTCTTGATTCTTCTAGTTCTAGTTCTCTGTTCACCTCTTAAACACTATTAGGAAGTATTCATTCACGCTAGAGTGAGAAAAGGTTATGAAATTTAAAGAGATAATTAATAATTTGTATTTATATTCCATGATTATTTGTATGAACTTCTTCTTCTTCTTCTTCTTCTTCTTCTTCTTCTTCTTCTTCTTCTTCTTCTTCTTCTTCTTCTTTTCTTCTTCTTCTTCTTCTTCTTCTTCTTCTTCTTCTTCTTCTTCTTCTTCTTCTTCTTCTTCTTCTTCTTCTTCTTCTTCTTCTTCTTCTTCTTCTTCTTCTTCTTCTTCTTCTTCTTCTTCTTCCTCTTTGTATATTTGTGATCTTAAATAATATGGTAAACTATAATTAATATGTAGTATATTATTATTTTAAAGTGATTATAATTAATTAATATTAAGCATTATTAAGTAGTGAAATGAATGAGATTTATTGACTAATTTGTTATTTACGTGATTATATGGAAAGTTGTTTAATAATAAAGTAATTATTAAGATTTAATATGTAAACCCGGACTGGTAGACTTGCTGAAGCGATGTTATTTTGTGGGATTAATCCCACTTTTGTGTTATCCCTTTTCCCTGGTCTAACTTTTTTGTATGTTTCCTGTTGTCTTACCGTTTTTGACCCTATCCCCTTATTACCTTTATAAAACTCAATAAACATATATATATATATATATATATATATATATATATATATATATATATATATATATATATATATAAAGAAAGTGTTCATTGTGGAACCCAGAAGAACCAAATTCTAATTAGGTGATTGTATAAGATACTTCACAAATTTTAACAGGATAAAAGAGTTGGAAGGGACTTTGGAGGTCTTCTAGTCCAATCCCCTGATTAAATAGAAGACTCTATATCATTTCAGATAAATCACCATCCAGTCTCTTCTTAAAAGTCTCCAGTGATGGAGCACCTACAACTTCTGGAGGCAAGTTGTTCCACTGATTAATTGTTCTCACCATTAGTAAATAACTCCTTAGTTCGTTAGTTTCCATCTGTTGCTTCTTGTCCTGCCTTCAGATGCTTTGGAGAATAGGTTGACCCCCTCTTCTTTGTGGCAGCCCCTCAAATATTGGAACACTGCTATCATGTCTCTCCTAGTCCTTCTTCTCACTAAACTAGCCATACCCAATTCCTGCCACTGTTCTTCATATGTTTTTAGCCTCCAGCCCCCAAATCATCTTTGTTACTCTTCTCTGCACTTTTTCCAGAGTCTTAATATCTTCTTTATATTATGGTGACCAAAATTGGATGCCGTATTCTAAGTGTGGTCTTACTTCAGCTTTATAAAGCGGTACTAACACTTCATGTTAATACTCTATTAATGCAGCCTAGTATTTCATTGGATTTTTTTTTTTTGCATTGGGAAGAAGAAGGAGGAGGAGGAGGAGGAGGAGGAGGAGGAGGAGGAGGAGAGGAAGAAGAAGAAGAAGAAGAAGAAGAAGAAGAAGAAGAAGAAGAAGAAGAAGAAGAAGAAGAAGAAGAAGAAGAAGAAGAAGAAGAAGAAGAAGAAGAAGAAGTCGAAGAAGAAGAAGAAGAAGAAGAAGAAGAAGAAGAAGAAGAAGAAGAAGAAGAAGAAGAAGAAGAAGAAGAAGAAGAAGAAGAAGAAGAAGAAGACTTCACTTTGTGTTGAGGCCAGGCTGAGGTACCAAAGGCTTTGTTCATACAACAGTAGTAGTGTAATACTGCGATAATGAATGTAACAATGTCTCAGTGAAGATCCGGAAGGATGAGTTCAAGGCAGAGAATGAATGCTCCATGTGCTCTTGCTTTTAGTACTTTCTTGAAATAGCTTCATCATTTTCCTAATAGATGTGCTTTTAAAAAAAAAAAAAAAAAAAATTGACATCCCAGACACAATTATGGAAGTGAAACTGGTCAAGTTGGTGGGAAAAGTTGTCATCGCAAACCCGGCGGTGTTGGGAAAGATGGCACTGAATTTGGAATAAAGCGATTTCTCTATACTAAAATGTACCGTAGACATTTTAATGGGATGGCAGATGGCATTTGCAAGATCTAGACTCTTTAAAAATAAATGACTGGGCAGCCTGCCATGCGGTGTCAGTGGGCCTGACTTAAAAGGCTGCATGGGGTGGCACTAAAGGAGATTGTGACAAGCGTTTTAGCAGAAGGTGCAGTTTTAGAATATGAAAAAAAAACAAAACCCCACACGTATGTGGAAATGTCAACTTCCCACAAATGATAGACAACTTTTGCGACCAGATTCCAGCCCAGTTGCTGCATGCAGCTTGATGTTTCTAAATATGTAAATCGATGTGAGCAGAGGAAAAGGGCGGGGG
Source organism: Crotalus tigris (assembly GCF_016545835.1). Taxonomy (NCBI): domain Eukaryota; kingdom Metazoa; phylum Chordata; class Lepidosauria; order Squamata; family Viperidae; genus Crotalus; species Crotalus tigris. Next base: position 392,831 of record NW_024096472.1, on the reverse strand, counting down.
GCACGCAGAACCTGTTGATTTTGCAAAAGTCTCCTTCTGACTGTTGTAACATTTATAGAACAATAATTCGGAGTGCAAGGAGAGAGTTATTTCCCCAGTCTAAGTCCGACCCTCCACTTTCCTTTTACACAATGCTTGGTTTCATTTCTTGCTTTGTTTTGTTTCGAAGTTTATTTTTGGATCTGTACAGATGCACACCTTTTACTCATAATGGTGGGTAATTGCCTTGAATGACCCAGAAGTTGTGTTTCTTTTCTTTTTGACAGACGAGAAAGGAAAGGAGAATAAAATCACTCGCATGCTTTCTTATCGACAGAGTGCCCTCTCGTTTGGAGACTGGGAGAAGAACTACAGGGCCAGTTCCTTTAATGGCTATTCAATGTTACAATGGCAGTTTTCACACTTATGGCCGTTGAAGATCACAACTTGGACACCGGGCAACTGACTCGTACTTATGATGGTTGCAGTGTCCTGATGTCATGGGATCCTCTTTATGCGACCTTTTGACAAGCAAAGTCAATGGGACAAGCCAGAGACACTTAACAACAAAGAGAAGAGCAACAAAGATGATCAGGGGACTGGAGGCTAAAACATATAAGGAACGGTTGCTAGAATTGGGTATGTCTAGTTTAACGAAGAGAAGGACGAGGGGGGACAGGATAGCAGTCTTCCAGTATCTCAGGGGCTGCCATAAAGAAGAGGGAGTCAAGCTATTTTCCAAAGCACCTGAAGGCAGGACAAGAAGCAATGGGTGGAAACTAATCAAGGAGAGAAGCAACCTAGAACTAAGGAGAAACTTCCTGACAGTGAGAACAATTAATCAGTGGAACAGCTTGCCTCCAGAAGCAGTAAATGCTCCAACACTGGAAGTTTTTTAAGAAGAGACTGGACAGCCATTTGTCCGAAATGGTGTAGGGTTTCCTGCCTAAGCAGAGGGTTGGACTAGATGACCTCCAAGGTCCCTTCCAACTTACTACTACTACTACTACTACTACTACTACTACTACTACTACTACTATATTATTATTATTATTATTATTATTATTATTATTATTATTATTATTACTATTATTATCTAACAAAATGAAATTCAGGGGTGAAAAAAGTAAGGTTCTACATTTAGGCAAGAAAAACCAAATGCACAGGTATAGTATAGGGGGTATCTTGCTCAATAGTAGTAACTGTGAGAGGGATCTCAGAGTCCTAATGGACAATCATTTAAATATGAGCCAGCAGTGTGCTGCAGCTGCCAAAAAGCCAACACAGTGCTAGGCTGCATTAACAGAGGGATAGAATCAAGATCACGTGAAGTATTAATACCACTCTTCAATGCCTTGGTAAGGCCACACTTGGAATACTGCATCCAGTTTTGGTCACCATAATGTAAAAAAGATGTTGAGACTCTAGAAAGAGTACAGAGAAGAGAAACAAAGATGATCAGGGGACCGGAGGCTAAAACATATAAGGAACGGTTGCTGGAATTGGGTATGTCTAGTTTAACAAAGAGAAGGACGAGGGGGGACATGATAGCAGTCTTCCAATATTTGAGGGGCTGCCCCAAAGAAGAGGGAGTCAAGCTGTTTTCCAAGGTGCCTGAAGGCAGGACAAGAAGCAATGGGTAGAAACTAATCAAGGAGAGAAGCAACCTAGAACTAAGGAGAAACTTCCTGACAGTGAGAACAATTAATCAGTGGAACCACCTGCCTCCAGAAGCAGTAAATGCTCCAACACTGGAAGTTTTTAAGAAGAGACTGGACAGCCATTTGTCCGAAATGGTGTAGGGTTTCCTCCCTGAGCAGGGGGTTGGACTAGATGACCTCCAAGGTCCCTTCCAACTTTACTACTATTACTATTACTACCCTCTTGGATTCAATAAGTCAAGGACCACCTCTATTTCAGATATGGTGCATGAAGAAAGGCTGACCCTGTGTATGAGTGAACGTCTATTTTTTAATTAGAGAAATCCAGTGAATTCTATCCTGTTTGTCAGTTGTGGGGAACTAAGAGGGACATTTCTTTCAATACCATAGCCAACATTTAAAGCTCTCCACATTCTTGCTAATCACAAAACATCGCCTCACTTACTTTGGCCATGTCACTCTGGGGAATTCGCTGGAGAAAGCAATTATGGTTGGGAAGAGTTAGAGGCAAAAGAAAACCAGGCCACCAAAGAGCATGGTGGGTGGACACCATCAAGGCCGACACCAGCCAGAGGATGGAACAACCCAAAGAAGGAGTGCAAGATTGGAAGATGTGGAGAGACCTGGACCATAGAATCGCCAAGAGTTGGACACTAACTCTTCCTAACATAAATGGTTTCTCCAATGAATTCCACTGCGTGACAGGGCCAAAGTCAGTGAGACAATGTTTTTTTTTTTAATATTTTTTTTTATTTTTCCAAACTGTCCCCCATACATATACCGTGATATTTATCAGATGTTAACATACATTCTTTTAACATTCAAATATAAGATACTTTTAATAAAATGAAATAAATACATACACATGATTTTTGGTGTTGCTCGCCCAATTCCCCTTTCACTGTATCCACACGCCTTCTTCTTTACCTTCTTTCTCCCTTTCTTCTCTTCCCTACTTCCCTCTTCTTCCAGTGAGACAATGTTTTGTGATTAGCAAGAATATAGAGAGTTTCAAATGTTGGATATAGTATTGGAAGAAATGAATGGATATCTCCTCCTCCTCCTCCTCTTCCTCCTCCTCCTCCTCCTCTTCTTCTTCTTCTTCTTCTTCTTCTTCTTCTTCTTCTTCTTCTTCTTCTTCTTCTTCTTCTTCTTCTTCTTCTTCTTCTTCTTCTTCTTCTTCTTCTTCTCCTCCTCCTCCTCCTCCTCCTCCTCCTCTGCTTTTTCTTCTGCTTTTCTTCTGTCTTCTTCTTCTTCTTCTTCTTCTTCTTCTTCTTCTTCTTCTTCTTCTTCTTCTTCTTCTTCTTCTTCTTCTTCTTCTTCTTCTTCTTCTTCTAAAATGCTCATTATTCTTACTGAGACATTACACTGTTGTTTTGTATGTCACTGTGTGTATAAATACTTTTATTACATGTGCTATTGTAGGCAGTTATATATTCTTAGTCACTCATTGTTTAATAATTTCCTCCAAAAGGTTAGTAAGAAATTAGTTTAATTAAAATTAAAAGGTCTCATTTTCCAATAACTAGGTTTGGGAATGTTTATGATTGAAATTAATGATGTCTTCAAAATCAGAATAAAATACAAGATGGATGCAGAATGGAGAGATTGAGGATGATTTTTAACTCAGTCAACTTGGGATTTGCCTCTGGATTTGAATTTTAGCATGCTGGAAAGTTTTGCCTGTGTGAATGTGTGGGTGTGGGTGTGCATATCTTAGGGAGAAGAGGTTACACTCTGGGCATTAAACAATATCATCGTAGATACAAAGAAAGACTATTATGTGACAACTACATCTTAATTCTTCATTGAATCCTTGACCATCCTTCCCTCAGTTTAAGCTAATGGGTTCTTTTTGATAAATGGAAAATCTATAATTTTTGACCTACATCAGCGGTTCTCAACCTTTGGATCACGACCCCATTTGGGGTCGAACGACCATTTCACTGGGGTCGCCAAACAACGCAGTCCGCCATTTTTTCCCCCTTTTCCTTAGCTGTGCTACTCCCTTTTATTCTATTGGCTTTTGAAAACCAATAGAATAGACTCTCTTGAATAGAGTCTAATTCTATTGGCTTTCAAAAGCCAATAGGAATTGTGCAGGCTGTCTCTGCCCTGCTGAGCCCGCCAAAAGCCCCATTCTGCAAACGGTGCTGCAAGTTGTCTGCAGCGAAGGCGAGCTGTCTGGAAGCTTCCACCCCTCCCTGCTGAGCAACTACTAAAAATGTAAGTAAAAGAGGGCCAGGGGTGGGAGGTGGGAGGCCGGCGGGTGCAGGGAGGGTTGCTGGCACGCGTGGGACCCGGTGGGTGCTTTACCTCCCTTGGGCTGGGCCAGCTGGTGACCCAGCTGGTGGTCGGCCTGCGCCGTCTCTGCCGCTTGCCAGCTACGCCTCGGCCGGCGCAGGGGGTGGCACCACGTATGCGCGGTGCTCCCGGGCAGGGAAAGTCCTCGACCTATGACCGATTGGGTAGTCCTCGACTTACGACCGGTTAGGTAGTCCTCGACTTACGACCGGTTGGGTAGTCCTCGACTTACGACCGGTTGGGGGTCGCGGCATTAAAAAGGTTGAGAATCACTGACCTACAGCATGCAAATCTATAGAGCTTCTAGGAAATTGTACAGTTTTATACCAGAGATCAAGAGTTTAAAGCACTCATAAAACTTATGGATACTGTGATTATTGAGGAAATACTACAGATGTTGCTACTATTACTGTGTTATTTACCTTGACTTTATCCACCAAATGCTCCTTCAAGTGACAACAGTTTCTTTGGTCTTGTCATCTTTGATCCAATAGTTTTTTGGAAGGACCACCCCATCTATTCGATCCCATATGATAAAAACAGAATTTAAATGTTATGAACAATGTATTACGAGCAAAGCAGGCTGCATTTCGAGTCAGGAAAATGTTAAACAGTGACCAGTTTCAAGATAGCTTTTATAAGCGTCAGCTTATTTTGATGCATGATATCAATCAAACATCTGTTTGTTTATCTACATCAGACATGTCAAACACAAGGCCCAGGGGCCAGATGTGGCCCATGAAGTGGTTTCATGTGGCCCACGAAGCCATCCTGGAAACAGTGAGGGAACAGCCCCCACTGCCTTGGCCCTGGCCCAGGCCGGCTGGGAGCCAATGTACAATTTTGTGGTGGCCATCTATGCTGAAACACATTCAGTCTTAGCTCCACAAGGCTGTCTGGAAACAGCGAGGAACCAGCCCCTGCCGTGTTGGCCCTGCCCGCTGGGTGCATGCTGGGGGGTGTCAGAAGAAATGCACCATCGCCTGGAAGTGGCCAGCAAATGGCCCTCGCCTACTTCACCTATCCAGCTTGATGGGCTCTGCCCTGGTCCTACCCCTTTCTGCCAGAGACCCTCAGATCTGTCCCATTCCTGCCCAGGCCCCCACAGGTACCCTTGACGTGAACGATGTAGAGCTGGCCACGCCCATGCAATAGGCCACACCCACTCCAACCACACCCACCCAGTAGGCAGCACCCACCCTGGCCACACCCACCCAGCTCCCCGAGGGCAACCGCAATACTGATGCGGCCCTCAATGAAATTGAGTTTGACACCCCTGATCTACATGCATCCTTATCTGTATCTGTATCTATATCTGTGCACATGCTATCTTGCTGTGAATTGAGATAAATCAGAGGGTGGTTATCTCTTTTTCCTAAGATAGTTGACAATAAGAGTTTTTTCTCCCCAATAAAACAATTCCTCTAGATGAGTTGCAAAACCTGATTAGACAAATTACTATAATACTATCTTTGGGGCACAAAAACCTTGAGTAATAATCAGTATTGCAAAGCCTGTGAAGAAACCACGAGGTCTGCCCCCAATCACTATTCAAAGTCTGTAAACGATTTCTCATTGCAGGGTGTCTCTCTTTCTATTGACATCCGAAAGAGCATCTGCATTTTTATAAACGAAAAAACCTTGAGGTTATTAAAGGAACATCTGGGAGGGTTTCAGTCTTCTTCATTTATTCTGCTTTCCTTCCCATTTCTGACTTAAAAATAAAGCTCTTGAGAAGCATAGCTTTAAAGGTTTCATGCAAGCTATTTGCAGGCCTTCTTGAGGCAAAGCTTACGTGGGACAACTCCAGGTGTAATTTACAAATGATGCGCATGGACCAACGGAAATTCAATAAAAACCCTGTGGAAGAGTTTAGACTAGGACAAGGATATTAAGCAGCAAAGATATGATCCTTCTGGGGTAGGTAAAATGAGGACCCAGATTGTTGGGGGCAATGTAAATATATATACATTGCTTACTGGTGTACACCGCTTAGAGAGTGCTTGCACTTAAAGCGGTATATAAGTCTCATAAATAAATAAATAAATAAATAAATCCTCAACTGTATTATTATTGTCAGGAACAAAAAACCTCTATCATTATTTATACAATATATAAAGAACGGTTGCTGGAATTGGGTATGTCTAGTTTAATGAAGAGAAGGATGAGGGGTGACACAATAGCCAATGTGTCCAATATCTTAGGGGTTTCCGCAAAGAAGCGGGAGTCAAGCTATTCTCCAAAGCTCTTGAGGGCAGGACAAGAAGCAACGGATGGAAACTCATCAAGGAGAGACACAACCTAACACTAAGGAGAAATTTCCGGACAATTAGTACAATGAATCAGTGGAACAACCTGCCTCCAGAAGTTGTGACTACTCCAACACTGGAGGCTTTTAAGAAGAGACTGGACAATCATTTGTCTGAAATGGTATATGTTTTCCTGCTTGAGCAGGGGGCTGGACTAGAAGACCTCCAAGGTCCCTTCCAGCTTCTATTCTATTCTATTCTATTCTATTCTATTCTATTCTATTCTATTCTATTCTAGTCTAGTCTAGTCTAGTCTAGTCTAGTCTAGTCTAGTCTAGTCTAGTCTAGTCTCTATTCTATTCTATTCTATTCTATTCTATTCTATGTTCTAGTCTAGTCTAGTCTAGTCTATATTCTATTCTATTCTATTCTATGTTCTAGTCTAGTCGAGTCTCTATTCTATTCTATTCTATTCTATTCTATTCTATTCTATTCTATGTTCTAGTCTAGTCTAGTCTAGTCTCTATTCTATTCTATTCTATTCTATTCTATTCTATTCTATTCTATTCTATTCTATTCTATTCTATTCTATGTTCTAGTCTAGTCTAGTCTAAATTCTATTCTATTCTAGTCTAGTCTCTATTCTATTCTATTCTATTCTATTCTATTCTATTCTATTCTTTAGTTCAGAGAATTTCTCACAAGAGGAATGACGTTTTCTTAGATTGGTGAGACATGACAATGGCATCCAACAGAGCTTTGGGAGTTACTATATATTCAACTGAACCTCATGCTATGAACTTATGAAAGAACTCCTCCTTTTGGATTTTAAAGGCTTTTGGGGCAAGAGATGATTTGGTGCAAGGGAAGTTATTTAAGAAAACAAAACAGCAACACAGTAGTCTGTGGGATCGTTGGCCCTCTCTGAGCTTGGTTTTTTTCTTGCAGATGTTTCTTTAATGCACTGATGATGTTACCTAGCTTGTTAATGAAACGTCTGCAAGAAAGAGCCAAGCTCAGAGAGCACCAATGGCCCCACAGTTCATCCCTGGCCTGCAAATATTAGATTCAATCAATACTGCAGTGATCGTATCATTACCACCTTGAAAAATACAGTAAGCTAAAAGAAATATCACAAATCACCAGAAATGTCAAATAAGCTCACACATATTCTGAGATCAAGGAAGAAATTCAGTCGGCTTTTTCCCTCCAGAAAAAGACACCTTTAGAGAAAATGGGGTTTTGACTGATAATAAAAAAATAATGACTATGGGTATAGACTTGTTCATAGAAGTGTGAAATAAAGCTAGTTATAATGCCCAGTTCTCACTCTCCTTTGAGTTATTGTATTTTCCGGTGTATAAGACGACTTTCTAAACCATGCAAATCTTCTCTGAAGTCGGGGGTCGTCTTATACGCCGAGTCGTCTTATATGCCGGAAAATACGGTAGTAGTTTCCAGTGATCATGGAGGTAAAATAATGGGAAAGCCAAAAAAAGAAAAAAAGAAAAAGAAAGAAAGAAAAAGAAAAATAGAATAATTGTTTATTAAAAGTGGTGAATTTTGTACCCGACAAAAATAACATTCTCTGAATGATAATACTTTTATGAACATTGTGTTCATTACCAGGTAAATGAAATTCACTATTACCATCAATAATAATAGAATATATTGGGTGTTCTGTTTTATCTATCTATCTATCTATCTATCTATCTATCTATCTATCTATCTATCTATCTATCTATCTATCTATCTATAGATATATAGATCTAGATAGATAGATAGATAGATAGATAGATAGATAGATAGATAGATAGATAGATAAATAGATAGAGATAGATAGATAGATAGATAGATAGATGTAGATGTAGACATAGATAGATAGATAGATAGATAGAGAGAGAGAGAGAGATAGAGATAGATAGATAGATAGATAGATGTAGATGTAGATGTAGATGTAGACATAGATAGATAGATAGATAGATAGATAGATAGATAGATAGATGATAGATAGATAGATAAAGAGATAGATAGATAGATAGATAGATAGATAGAGAGAGAGAGAGAGAAAGAGATGATAGAGATAGAGATAGATAGATAGATAGATAGATAGATAGATATAGATATAGATATAGATATACTGTAGATGATATAGATATAGATATAATACAGAACACCCAACAATTTTGCAATTTGTTTATTTTCTCCTTTCTCAACCAGGAAGAAAAACAAATACCTTAATCATGCAGGCTGATTTTGAGTTGTTACTCTTTCTTTAAAATGTCATTGTAGGAAACCTTGAAAATGAAAGAAAGAGCAAGAATGCTTATTTTAAAATAACAAGCATTAATCAATGCCAGATATGTGGCAAATAACTACTTGTATCTTTTAAAGTGCTCTGCTTCCCCCCCCTCTCTAGCAAAATTATTTCTAAGGGAAATTATCTCATCCAGGGAAACAAGTGCTACAAAAGTAGATTTGTACCCTGTTTTAATCCCAGTGGAGCATGATAACAGAAAATAAGCAACACAAAACTCTTAAATTTTCTAATTTGAGCAGCAAGTGTCCAACTGGTACAAGAAATCTCTGAATGTGGCTTCAAAGATCTGAGATTTAGTCTATCAGGGAAAAAATAATTAATTGGGAAATATTATTTTTAGCATATAGAAATTTATATTTTACATGCAATTTCTACGAGCAATTTACTACACTCTCACTTTAGACTGGAGCATAGCCTCCAATTTGAGAACTACAGGCAACAGGGTAATTAATTTCTATAGAATAATTACAGGTGCCATCTTTCTCATTAAACCATTAATACATTCCATTGAACTTAACTCGTTCAGGCAAAATTTTATAAATCTGTCTTTAAATATCACAGCAAAAAATATTTTCTGAGACATGTATGACCCAATCCCATTGAAATTTAATTTTGGAGAAATATTTGTAAATATTTTCAAGCCTAGACTTAAATTAGAGTGGGTAGTGCTTTTTTTTTTACATATAATTGCTTCAAATTTCCAACACGTTCTGCAGTTTCTTATATTAATAATGAATTCATTAATTATCATTCATCCGTTCTATAATAATTCATGCTTTATTAAATTAAGGTTTTATTCCTTTAAGTATTTCATTTCATGTTTTCGAGAAATATATATACTGTAAATAAAACCAGATAGAAAACAGAAAAATAAAATAACAAAGTGCAAATGAGCAAATGAATTTTTTAGAAAGTATCAGGAAAGCTATTGATTTTCTGGTATATTATATATTATTATTATTATTATTATTATTATTATTATTATTATTATTATTAATCATCGCACAGTCAGCTAGATGTTCAGACTGGATTTGGCTTTTTTGTCTACCTATCAAGTCCTTCCCAACGACCTGGGATGGGCAGATGTGGATGTTTGATGGTATTACAGATATCGTCGCAGGATGGAAGCAGTTCCTAATAAGGCCGCCGTTTGCAATTGACTAATGTCGAATTTGTCAATGCTGATGATGGTGTTCAAGTGGTGCTCCAGTTGTTTTGCAATTGCACCCAAAGCGCCTATGACTATTGGTACTACCCTTGCTTGCTTTTACCACAGTCTTTCTATTTCTATTTGTAGGACTTTGTATTTTGTTATCTTCTCCAGTTCTTTATTATTGTTGTTATTGTTATTATTGTTGTTATTATTATTATTCAGTTATGCACTATATCACTACAGAAGACTAAAAAATCACTATTAAGCTTTAAGCAAAAATAAATATACAGAATTATTGATGGATTTTTTTTAAAAAAATATATATTCTGATTTAGATTTTTACCCCTTAATTTATTGAACCATTTTTTTTTCTTTATAAAACCAGATCTAACAACAACAAATACAACAGCAAGAATAACAATAATTCTATGTATGATAGACTTGCGGGGCCAGTGCGTTGTGAAATAAGTTTATATGGTGTAATAAGATTGTGTGTTTGTTGTCATTGTGAGTTGTGATGCGGGGGTGCACAAAGGGAGGCTCAGCTAATCTCACTGTACACATGTTGTACTTTGACAATAAAGATTTAATAATAAAAATAGGATGTGTCAGGAAAAAAAAAAAGACCTGATACAGGAACTTGAATTAAAATACCACAATTATACTTAAACCACTCCATAAAGTATTTTCCTACACAAAGAAAGATGATGTTGTTCCAGAATCAAATCATTATCTTTGCTACATCTAAAGTGAAGGAAAATAGTAGCATTTTAATATATTTTAATGTAGGGAAAGGTATTACACATGATTGATTAGATAGCATTTTAGCTCTGACTCTTGATCTTTTCATATGTAGCAATTTTCAAGACGGATACAAATATCTCCAAATCATGTTTGCTTGTTCGGCAAATAAACTTGCATATATTTATTTCATGCTTTCTTTCCCACTGATAGATTTTTATTTTTTATTTTTTTTTTTGTTCAGACTTTCCTTGCTGAGAAACGGCCAAGACTTTGGACTGACAGCCTCTTAACCACAAAGAAATCTGATAGTCAATAAACCACAATTTGTGATTCAAAACGCAAAGAGAGAAAAGTCCACAAGTGAGGAAGGAATAGAATAAACAGGGATGTCAGGAGAAATGAAATCCAGAAGTTCTAAGTTAACTGTTGAAAAATAACAATTGAACAATTTTATAGGGACAAAACCATGTGTGAAACATGGTTAACAATAACCAAATCATGATTAAGACAATAAAAGACATACATTCTGTTATAATCCTTAAAGTTAACGATGCATACAAGAGTAATAGGAAACACTGCTTAAACCAGGGGGACTGTTAACAATTTTTTTTTAATGAATTCTGCGTTAGCAGTATGATGATACAACTGAAGTTTATAATGATATAAATTAGCATTAATTTTTTTTTGCAAGGCCCACCCTGAGCTCTAGAGCAGATTTGTTAAAATGAGGTGTTATTCTCTCAGAGGTCAGTTGTAATTAATTAATTAATCAATTCATTAATTTGTTTCAGTAAACTGGAAAGTTTTCGGAATGGGGAGCCTATCAGCAGCTAAAAATGTGGGTTCGATGTTATTGAAATCGATAGAGGGATGATTTTTTTTTTTTTAGGCTTCAATCTAAGAAAATCAGAATATAGACTGATTATTAAGGGATATTTGCAGTTTCTTTCTTTGATTAATGAAAGGTTAGCAAAAATGCAATCTTAACTGGTTTCAGTACTTTTGTCAGAATGCTACCTCAAGTATTAAAAATACGGGAGAAGTGAGGGTGGTTTTTTGGTGGGGGGATTTCAAATTTTCAGACTAACAAATGTTCCTAAAAAAGGCACAAGCATCTTCAGCTGTAATGGAGTCTGATTGCATCTGATGGAGTGAGTCCATTGTGCTTCATCTGATTGGAGTGGAGTCTGGAATACGTTCCCTTTGATGACCTAAGCTGTAGCTCACAAAAGCTTTTACCGTTGAATCAAGTTAGTCTGGAGTTTCCTGCTGACTTTTCTACCTGTTGTAGACTTACAGGACTTTCCTCCTGTCCTTGTCCAGTTTTGATCACCTGCAATATAAGAAGGATGTGGAGACCCTAGAACAGTGGTTCTCAACCTGTGGGTCGGGACCCCATTTGGGGGTCGAACGACCATTTCACGGGGGTCGCCAAACAAGGCTGTCTGCCATTTTTCCCCCTTTTCTTTGGCCACACCCCCGGTGATGTATAAGTGGTTGGGGGTCACCACAACATGGGGAACTGTATTATGGGGTCACGGCATTAGAAAGGTTGAGAACCACTGCCCTAAAACAAGATCAGTGAATGGCAATGAAGATGATCTGAGGACTTGAAACTAAATCCTAGGGGAAAGAGATTGAAGGAACTGGGAAGAGAATTTAGATAAAGGGCAATAGCTGTCTTTAAATAACCTAAAAATGGTGTCATACAAAAGGTCAAGACTATTTCTTTGTAATTCCAGAAACTGATCAAAGAGAGAAGCAACCTGGAATTCAGGAGAAACTCCCTAACAGTGAGAACAATTAACCAGTGGAAGAGCTTGCCTTCAGATGTTGTGGGTGCTCCATCACTGGAGGTTTTTAAGAAGAGACTGGGCAACCATTTGTCTGAGATGGTTTAGGTTGTCCTGCCTGAGCAGGGGGTAGGACTAGAACACCTCCAATGTCCCTTCCAGCTCCCTTCTCTTCTCTTCTCTTCTCTTCTCTTCTCTTCTCTTCTCTTCTCTTCTCTTCTCTTCTCTTCTCTTCTCTTCTCTACTCTTCTCGACAGGTCTCATCAGAGGAGTCAGACAAAGAGTGTCTCTCCCATAAAAAATATGGTGAGATGTAAATTTCAGAATGCCATACTGGCTCGGATGTCGCCCGGTTTAACAAGGTCTGCGCTAGATATTGGAGTTCCTGGATATCTGGTGAAAAATAGGTTACAGGACTCAGGACTGTTGGCTGAGCAACCAAGGCCAGCAGCTGCAGAACTACTGGAAGAAAAGGTGTTTACCCGTCGCAGATACATAGTGATTGAAAACAAAGATTATTTTATTATTATTATTATCGATCATCACACAGTCAGCCAGATGTTCAGACTGGATTTGGCATTTTGTCTACCTATCGAGTCCTTACCCAGGACCTGGGATAGGCAGGTGTGGATGTTTGATGGTATTACAGATCTCGTCGCAGGATGGAAGCAGTTCCTAGTAAGGCCGCCTTTTGCAATTGACTAATAGCGAATTTGTCAATGCCAATGGTGTTCAAGTGGTGCTCCAGTTGTTTTGGGATTGCACCCAAGGAGCCTATACTATTGGTACTACCCTTGCTTGCTTTTGCCACAGTCTTTCTATTTCTATTTGTAGGTCTTTGTATTTTGTTATCTTCTCCAGTTCTTTCTCTTCTATTCTGCTGTCTCCAGGCACTGCCACGTCCACTATCCAGACTTTTTTGTCTTTCTTATCGACAATTGTTAAGTCTGGGGTGTTATGTTGCAGGTGGTGGTTGTTGTTGTTGTTGTTGTTGTTATTATTATTATTATTATTATTATTATTATTATTATATACATTCTGTAATGAGTCCCTACAGAGCAATGCAAACTTCTCCGGATGCCTGAGTGCAGCTGTTGACAATATACACAAAGCTCCAGTGCTGATTGATGACAATGGCTTGCTCACAAAAAGGCAAATGCCTAGAAAGCAGAGACTGTAATGAGGAAAGGATGGCCACAATGATAGAGAAATATTGTTCTTTTCAGGATTGAAGAGCTTCTCCTTTTTACAAATGGCAAAGCAAACAGAAGAGTGAATGGTGAGAAAGCACTGGAGTGGAAGCATTTTACCCTCTTTCATCCGATGTGGAAACCATGACATTTGTAGAGAAATTGGTGTTAGATTTACCGATGCCATTTCAGCACATTTGACTGGCTCTTTTGCAGGAAAGAGATAGCAGGAAGTCTATCTCTTAACGTTGCTCCAGAGAGAACTTTACAAAGAGAGAGAGAGAGAGAGAAGATTAAATAAAAGCCAGTATTTGCACGAAACTTATGAAGAAGTCTGAATAAAGCCACTTTAACTGAATCCTGAGTGCAATGTGAAATGTGGAAATAGCAATAGCACTTAGACTTGTATACTGCTCCACAGTGCTTTACGGCACTCTCTAAGCCAGGGTGTCAAACTGCCAGCCCGCAGACCAGACATGTCATCCCAAAACCGCGTCCACCCCATTGCCGGCAACGGAGAAAAAGCTCCGATATGTCACGTGACGTCACGTGACATCACGAGTTTGACATTCCTGCTCTAAGCGATTTACAGAGTCAGCCTGTCGCCCCCAACAATCTGGGTCCTCATTTTACTGACCTTGGAAGGATGGAACGCTGACTCAACCTTGAGTCAGTTGGGATCGAACTCCTGGCAGTGGGAATTCTTTTTTTTTTATAGCAATAGCATTAGCGCTTAGACTGATATTCCGCTTCATAGTGCTTTACAGCACTCTCTAAGTGATTTATAGAGTCAGCATATTTCCCCCAACAATCTGAGTCCCCATTTTACTGATCTTGGACGGATGGAAAGCTTAGTCAACCTTGAAATGATCAGAGTCGAAATCTTGCCTGTGAGCAGAGCTGTTCTGCAAAACTGCATTCGAACCATGGAACTACCCAAAAGTCCTCTTCCTTTCCAAACGTCAGTGAGGATGTTCATCAATCCATCAGACAATTGAAACAAAGGAGCAGGAAATATTGTACCGATGGAAGACTGGTTCCATTTGGCTTGGGAAATGCATGGGTTTTCTGCTAAATTAGATAGCAACTGGTTTGCAAGTGCTTCTTTTTCTTCTTAGCATCCTCTGTTGATGAAAAAAGACCTTTCCATACACATAGCTTGGCCTTCTCAGTGTCTTTCTACCTCCCTACCCATCTCCACTCTTCCCACGACGACTAGCATTATATCTCCCCCCTGAAATGTGTTTTAGGACAATTCTTCTCTCTTTTTCTTTTTCTTTCCCTTTCTCTTTCTCCTCTTCATCTCCCTCTTCATCTCCCTCTCCCTCTCTCTCTCTTCCTCTCCCTTTCCTTCTCCTTCTCCTCCTTCTCCTGCTTCCTCCTTTTCCTTCTCTTTCTCCTCCTCCTTCTTCTCCTCCTCCTCCTCTTCCTCCTCCTCCTCCTCCTCTTCCTCCTCCTTCTTCTTCTTTTCCTCCTCCTCCTCCTCCTCCTCTTCTTCTTCTTCTTCTTCTTCTTCTTCTTCTTCTTCTTCTTCTTCTTCTTCTTCTTCTTCTTCTTCTTCTTCTTTTCCTCCTCCTCCTCCTCCTCCTCCTCCTCCTCCTCCTCCTCCTCCTCCTCCTCCTGCTCCCTCTCCCTCTATCTTGCAAGGAATTATAAAATATGACAGAAACATCTCAGCATAAAGCCCTAATCTGCCCCTCCCTTTCTCTAAGTGTTGTTTAGCAGTATTCTCCACATTTATTCACAAAAGATATATGTTGCCAAGCGGGCACCTTATCTTGTTTTCTTCTTCTAGCCGATGCCATTTCCTTAGAGAAGGGTTTTTGTTTTTGTTTTTTTGCCTACTGAATGCCGCATTTTCAGCTCTTTGAGTTTCAAGGTTAAAGAAGTTGTATATGGTATGGAGACATCAGGAGCACGGACCTTCATAAAGGCCAAGGGTAATGTCTAAAGAGAAAGCAGTGCATGAGGCAATATCCATTTCATACAACCTTTCAGAAGAGTTGAAAGCCGGGTGACAAGATGCTGAAAGGGATGCTTAAAATACAGAACAACTTCTTAGATAAATGCAATTTAAAAAGGAACGGAAGATCAGACTGCACCATCCAAAGCTGAAGGGGAAAGTGTAGCTTCTTTCCTACCTAATTTAAAGACAAAATTAAGTACTATAGCTTTAATTCTGTTCTGGCACACATATACACACATGCCTACACTGAGCAAAACATACTCTAAAATAGTGTTTCTCAACCTTGACCATTTTAAGGCATGTGGATTTCAACTCCCAGAATTCCACAGCCAGCATTGCTGGCTGTGGAATTCTGGGAGTTGAAGTCCACATGCCTTAAAATGGTCAAGGTTGAGAAACGCTGCTCGAAAAGGACGTACACATATTCTCAAAAAGTCTTTCCCGATTTCCCCCGAAACAATTCTGAGAAAGCCCAACCCTGCCTTTAAATCTAAATCTGTAGATCTTTATAGCCTGAATCATTTGCTATCTAGAATTCCAGCAGGAATTCTGTGTGTTTGCTGTTCCAAAACAGCAATTTATTGTTCAGCCTGTCCCAAATAAGTTTTGGAAGGAGAGACTTTTTTGTTTGTTTAACTCATCTGTGTCACATAAATATGTTTTACTTTTGTAGAACTGTAAACTTTCACACAGCCATTTGAAGCTTCCGCCTGCAATATTGGAATTATTTATTAATAGTATCTAAAATTATTTCAGTGTACAAATGAATAGTTGTTTTTTTTTTCCTGCTCCTTTTTTTAAACCACAGATCAGATGTACAGCCAACAGAGTTCAGTTCAGCTCTTCTGCTGACATGATGCATTATTATGGCACAATTCTATGGGGCAGGGGTCCCCCAACCCCCAAGGCATGCCAGCAACCAGTCTGCACAAACAAGCAAAGCCCCATCCGCAGGATGCAGGCAGCACACGCACCCTCCGGGCCACGGAAAAACCTCTGTCCACGGAATCAGTCCCTGGTGTACCAAAGCTTCGAGACCTCAGCTATGGAGAACATATCACCTTTGCTTGCATACAGTAATCTTGCACTGCAATGTTTGAATGCAAAGTTAATATTAGACATGCCTTTCTAGATCAGACCCACAAACTAAGAGTTATTCCTAATCCTTGTAAGGCTAGGGCTGGCCATATCAACCCTAGTAAGAACAATGAGAAAAAGTAACCTTGTTTACGATTGTGCTATAACAGCACCGTTCCTGCTACAGGATTACCTTGTTTTTAAAGAAATGCTATTTCTATAAAGCCAAATGTAGCTTCTGAATCTGTTGGTGTACCAGACAGCTGTTGAACAGCTGTTGATTGTCTTCCCCCTTCTGGTGCATTACTATTTTGTATATTTTAAAAAAGGAGAGAGAGGGGGGGGGGACCAGCTATTATAAATCGTTGCACTATTTAGTCCAGCTGTGCAGGTTTTAAAGAATGGCTTGATACAATTCAGTTCGATTCAATTCAAAGTCTTGCAAATAGATCTGCTTCAAAGCTGCAAAATATACCAACTAATATTTTTTTTAAAGAATACTAAACGTTGCAGCTTTAGTTCCGTATATGAACAATGACAATGAGACACGAGGATGTGTCATTGGCATATAGAAATAAGATGTGTCACCTCACTAAACCCTATCTGCAAGCTGAGTCCTAACTACTGGACTTCTTTTCTTGTTGGTTTGAAAATAATAATAACAACAACAACAACATCAAAGTTGGAAGGGACCTTGGAGGTCTTCTAGTCCAACCCCCTGCTCAGGCAGGAAACCCTATACCATTTCAGACAAATGGCTGTCCAGTCTCTTCTTAAAAACTTCCAGTGTTGGAGCATTCACAACTTCTGGAGGCAAGCTGTTCCACTGATTAATTGTTCTAATGGTCAAGAAATTTCTCCTTAGTTCTAGGTTGTGTCTCTCTTTGGTTCTAGTCTAACCTCCTGCTTTAACAGGAGACCCTATACTATTTCAGACAAATGGCTGTCCAGTCTCTTCTTAAAAACTTCCAGTGTTGGAGTATTCACAGCTCCTGGAGACAGGTTGTTCCACTGGTTAATTGTTCTCACTGTCCGGAAGTTTCTCCTTAGTTCTCGGTTGCTTCCGTCTTTGATTAGTTTCCATCCATTGCTTCTTGTCCTGCCTTCTGTGCTTTGGAACATAAGTTGACTGCCTCCAGCAGGTGGCTGGACTAGAAGATCTCCAAGGTCCATTCCAGCCCTATTCTCTTCTAATATGCACTACAAGCAAGCTCAGAGGTTGAAGTAGGGCTAGAAAATGTTTTGAAATGTTTTCAACCACTAGATGGCAACAAAGAGAAACAAATGTGTTTGGCTCATTTCTGCCACCTCTGGTTAACCAGATTTTATAGCACAGATACAGTAGCTCTAAACCAGCAGTTCTCAACCTATGGGTCGCAACCCCATTTGGGGTCGATCGACCATTTCACGGGGGTCTCCAAGCAAGGCTGTCTGCCATTTTTTGCCCTTTTCCAGCGGGTGCCTAACCTCCCTTGGGCTGGGCCAGCTGGTGGCCCAGCCAGTGGTCGGCCTGCTCTGTCTCTGCTGCTTGCCAGCTACGCCTCGGCCGGAGCAGGGGGCAGCACCACGCATGCGCGGCACTCCCAGGCAGGGAAAGTCCTTGACTTACGACCGGTTTAGTCCTTGACTTACGACCAGTTTAGTCCTCGACTTACGACCGGTTGAGGGTCGCGGCATTAAAAAGGTTGAGAACTACTGCTCTAAACAAACTGGAAGTGTAGCCAGAGAATAAAAATAAATTACCCCAGGAAGTCAATGGAACAAAAAAAAAAAAAAAAAAAAAAATGGGAGAAAGTATTGTAGATGGAGTTGCAGAAGGGGAAGCCAGATTTTTATTTATTTATTCATTTATTTGAAAGAAAAGGTCCTGGATATTTTTTATTTTTTTTTAGCCAACGGTTATGACATTGATCTCTTCATGAACTTGAAAACCAGCTTTACTTTTCTATAGCCACAGTAGCTCACCTTTTTGCAGCCCAGCTGCCCTCTTCACTGCATGAGATTTAGCAATCTCTGTTGAATTTACTCTTTCTACCAAGTTCTGTTTTTTTTTTCCTTCCCAATTGTGTCAAAAATATTTCCTGTTTCAAAAGAAAAAAAAAACAACAACAGCAACTCCTAAGCCCCACATTGCCTCTTTGCAAAATTATCTGGCACCCTGGATTGCATTTTAAAAATAAACAACAATTCTACTCTTCTTAATCCACCCAAATCCCAATTTAGTGCTTAGTTCCTTTGATTTCCTATTGCCAAGAATTCAATCTTAAGGCAGAGTCAGCAGATGAAATAAATGACCTTCAAATATGTAATTATTTTTCAATTTCTATGCGTTTTGCCAGTGCTCCTCACTCCAAGGATGAAATGGATTAAGAATTTATCTGAAGTTGATTTTAGGGCAGTGAGAGGTGGAATGAATAAATACAGTGGCGTAGTAGATAGTACGACATGGGCCATTAGTGTTACATTAACCAGTTCTCTGGTCAGGAGTAACCTTTTGGTTGAAAGATACATCATTTTTGCTATTTCCTGTCACCCCAATTCAAAACAATGTGGGCTTCCCAAGATGTATTTTAACATTAGCATTAGATCTTCTCATGATTCAAACTGTTTTCCGAAGATAAGAAATAATGGATGGAAATAATCAAGGAGAGAAGCAACATTGCACTTAAGGAGAAGTGTCCTAATGGTTCAAGCCAGGGGTCTTCAAACTTGGCCCTTTTATGACTTGTGGACTTCAACTCCCAGAATTCCTCAGCCAGCCTCCATTTTGTTTGTTAGATTTAAGACAGGGGTCTTCAAACATGGCCCTTTTATGACTTGTGGATTTCAGTTCCCAGAATTCCTCAGCCAGCCTCCATTTTGTTTGTTAGATTTAAAACAGGAGTCTTCAAACTTGGCCCTTTTGTGACTTGTGGACTTCAACTCCCAGAATTCCTCAGCCAGCCTCCATTTTGTTTGTTAGATTTAAGACAGGGGTCTTCAAACTTGGCCCTTTTGTGACTTGTGGATTTCAGTTCCCAGAATTCCTCAGCCAGCCTCCATTTTGTTTGTTAGATTTAAGACAGGGGTCTTCAAACTTGGCCCTTTTGTGACTTGTGGACTTCAACTCCCAGAATTCCTCAGCCAGCCTCCATTTTGTTTGTTAGATTTAAAACAGGAGTCTTCAAACTTGGCCCTTTTATGACTTGTGGACTTCAACTCCCAGAATTCCTCAGCCAGCCTCCATTTTGTTTGTTAGATTTAAGACAGGGGTCTTCAAACATGGCCCTTTTATGACTTGTGGATTTCAGTTCCCAGAATTCCTCAGCCAGCCTCCATTTTGTTTGTTAGATTTAAAACAGGAGTCTTCAAACTTGGCCCTTTTGTGACTTGTGAACTTCAACTCCCAGAATTCCTCAGCCAGTGTGCCTGGCTGAAGAATTCTGGGAATTGAAGTCCTCCTTAAAAACCTCCAGAGTTGGAGCACCCACAGCTTCTACAGGCAGATCAATTCCACTTATGAATTGTTCTTAACTGTCAGGAAATTTCTCCTTTGTTCTTAAATAAAGGACCGCATCCAATATTTTGCAAACATCTGATAAGCAAGGTTCAATATCAAGCTGCTCTTTCATGTCAGGATATTAAAAGGAAGTTCTACTATTTGATGCCATGCGCCACGTCTCTTTCAGACATTGGGTTCGTGAAAAGAGGACATCCTTCAGTGACAAAATCAAAACAAATGCTTCATCGGGAGACAGGTAAAGCACACTTCTTTCAAGTCAGCCTCACCCAACCCTCTTTGCTCTACAATGTTAACATGACATTTATAAAACTAGCGGCGGGCGGGGTGGGGGGGAGACAGAGCAAAAAGAGAAGGGGATGTGACTTTTTCTTGTTTCATTTTGTTTTATTGTCACAAAAGGAAGGCAACACTGGAGCGTTCGGTAGATGAGGATGCGATCCAACTGCTTTCACCTTTTTTTGGGGGGGGGTGTCTGGCTTTCTCTCCCTCCTTCCCTTCCTTTTAAGAGTGGTGCTCCCCCCCCAAAAAAAAAAACTGGGAGAAAAGGCAAGTTTTAAAGGTCAACTGTACATTGGTGATGGGAATGCCTGCTTATATGGCAAGACATTTTCTATTTAAAACCCTGGCGAAGTAAACACCAGTTCTGTTACTGAAGCAGATGGCCTTTACGGATTACTTGGAACGTGTGTTGAACAAGAACATATGAATGAGATGCAATTACCAGGCATCAGGACAAGTAGAAAGAGCAGCCATCTCACTGTTTTAGAGGTATGACCCCCCCCTCCAAAAATGACACTGCTTTTCAAGCTCCACATTGATACTTTTCTTGGCTTCCGAGGATGGCATCTCCATCTCGCACCCCAAGGGAGGACCCACGAGATGGAAGTCACTTCTTCAATCAAGCAACCTTTTCAACAAGGGTGACATATTATTAAGGCTACAATCCTGGATTGGATAAACAGAGGCATAGAATTGAGCTCACACAAAGTATTAGTATCGCTTTATCAAACCCTAGTGAGACCACACCTGGAATACTGCAGCCAATTTTGGTCACTGTATCACAAAAAAAGAAAAAAGATGTAGAGACTTTGGAAAAAGTTCAGAGAAGATCAATTAAGATGATCCAAGGCCTGGAGAGTAAAACAGATGAAGAATGGCTACAGGACTTGGGTTTGGCTAAGAAGAAATAGGGGTGACATGATAGCAGTATTCCAATATTTGAGAGGCTGCCACAAACTATTCACCAAAGCACCAGAGGGCAGGACAAGAAACAATGGATGGAAACTGATCAAGGAGAGAAGCAACTTGGAATTAAGGAGAAACTTCCTAACAGTGAGGACAATCATCCAGTGGAAAAGCTTACTCCCAGAAATCATGGGCACTCCATCATGGGAGATTTTTAAGAAGAAGCTAGATAGTCACTTGTCTGAGATGGTATAGGTTCTCCTGCTTGAGCAGGGGGCTGAACTAGAAGACCTCCAAGGTCCAGCTCTATTCTATTCTATTCTATTCTATTCTATTCTATTCTATTCTACTCTACTCTACTCTACTCTACTCTACTCTACTCTACTCTACTCTACTCTACTCTACTCTATTCTATTCTATTCTATTCTATTCTATTCTATTCTATTCTATTCTATTCTATTCTATTCTATTCTATTCTATTTCATTCCATCCCACAGTCCACAGTCCATTCCATTCCTGATAGTGAGAACAATTAACCAGTGGAACAACCTGCCTCCAGAAGTTGTGAATGCTCCAACACTGGAAGATTTTTAAGAAGAGACTGGACAGCCATTTGTCTAAAATGGTATAGGGTTTCCTGCCTGAGCAGGGCATTGGACTAGAGGACCTCAAAGATCCCTTCCAACTCTATTATTCTATACACTAATCACCATCAGCTATGGCGGCATTGTGGTTAAAATGCGGTATGGCAGGCTAACTCACTGCTCACTGCCCACTGCCAGGAGTTCAATCCTGACTGGTTCAAGATTGACTCAGTCTTCCATCCTTCCAAGGTCAGTAAAATGAGGACCCAAATTGTTGGAAACAATATGCTGACTCTGTTAAACCCCTTAGAGAGAGAGTGGTAAAAGTACTGTGAAGTGGTAGATAAGTCCAAGTGCTATAGCTATTGCTATTATCATGAAGACCACAGGAAGCATTGGAAGACTCTACCTCTACACAAGGGGGCAAGAAATGATAGCTTCGTACCTCTTTTTTTTTGCAAAGTACAAATGTTGTTGACAGTAATTTATTTGACAGAATTAGTTTATTTTTTGGTAAAGACATAGAGAGTCGCTGTAGTTCTCATGAGGTTTAGGTCAGGGGTAGGCAACCTTGGCTCTTTTATGACTCATGGACTTCAACTCCCAGAATTCCTGAGCCAGCCATGCTGAGGGGAAAGGGAGAGGTTTCCAAGCTGAGCCATGCTGGCTTAGGAATTCTGGGAGTTGAAGTCCATGAGTCATAAAAGAGCCAAAGTTGCCTACCTCTGTTTAGGTCAAGCCGAGTAGAGGTTAGATACTGAACATTGTTTGTAGGAGAAAAGATGATCACATATTTTACTGATGCATCCTATTCCTGAATGATTATCACAAGGAGGAGAAGAACAAGGGACCTCCTTGACTTCTACCAAGGGATGCTCAGGGCAAGTGCATGCATCCATGCTGTCAAGACGCCCATGCTTGATTATGCTTCAACACACAGCCAGTGACCCCCCCTGGGATGGTGTCTGTTCAGGCACAGTAGATTGGAACATTCTGAGGTCAATGAGCCTTGAAAGAGTCTGAAAAAACCCTTTGTTTTTCATAACACTTTGGACACGCTAACTTTGGGCTTAATTCCAGTAAGATAGTGCAGCTGCCATCTGAAAAGTTAGCATTTACACTTTGAGGAGCTGTACCTTTTTTAAAAAGAGAGAGAGAGAGAGAGAGAAAGTCTAGGCATTGTCTTGAACACAAAACAAAGCTTGCTCATGTTTCCTGCTGTTCTTCAAGTTAAAAAGAAAAGATGTTTCTTTTTAGCAACGTGTGTGTTTGTCCCTTCACATGGTTCTTAAATTCCTCTACAAAAGGAGGGAAACTGTGATATTGATATTGTTGCCGAGATAATGAACAAGATCTCATCCTTGATTGCTGCGTCTTTATTCAGATAATTAATAACCCATTAGCCACTGAAGTCTGGAAAGAATAAACAGAGGTGAGCTGTTCTCAATGGATATGTTATTACATGAAGACCAGAACACTCAATAGTGGTGAATATATATATTGACAAGCTCTTCTCTTGAATGTATGTATTCTAACTAATTGGGACCCTCCGATCTTATAACATGCTGGTGGTTAAAAATACTCTTTTCACGTCTCCTGTCTTCGTTCTGAAAATGAAAGACTTCGTTTGTTTTATCGTGTTTCAATAAAATAACATAATATAAAAGACTAGGGCAATTACCAAGTTATTATTCTTATTAAATAAATTACCTGTCAAATTCCATTTTTCAAAGTAGAACACATTTTTAATTATTTCTTTTCTTTTAAAGGAATATCTTGCGACGTGTTAATTTTTATACCAGGAAAAAAGGGATTTCTTTTTGATAGGCAGTGTAATTGTACACAGGTGCTGCGCTATTACTTATACTGTAAAAATCCACCAGGGTACAAACTAGCAGCAGTTTAACATGCTTTTCCCCCCCCCTCAGCATCTAGTGCAGGGGTGTCAAACTCGCAACATCACGTGACCTGTCACGACGTATTGCAACTTTTTTGCCATTGCTGGCTATGATGCATCCGGCCTGTGGGCCAGCAGTTTGACACCCCTGATCTAGTGGATGTCTGTATTGTTACAAGCCAGAAGGTCACCTTATTAATAAAGGAGAATATTTGTAGCTCAGATTTGACATGAGGGGTCCTTGGGCTTGCTTGTTTTCTCTGCAAATGTTTCATTAGCTAAGCTAGGTAACACCATCAGTGGTAGAAGGAGGGGGGTATGCAGAGAGGAGGAGGAGGAGGAGGAGAAGGAGAAGGAGGAGGAGGAGGAGGAGGAGGAGGAGGAGGAGAAGAAGAAGAAGAAGAAGAAGAAGAAGAAGAAGAAGAAGAAGAAGAAGAAGAAGAAGAAGAAGAAGAAGAAGAAGAAGAAGAAGAAGAAGAAGGAGGAGAAGAAGAGAAGGAGAAGGAGGAGGAAGAAGAAGACAGAAGAAAGAGGAGGAGGAGGAGAAGAAGAAGAAGGAGGAGAAGGAGAAGAAGAGAGGAGGAGGAGGAGAAGAAGAAGAAGAAGAAGAAGAAGAAGAAGAAGAAGAAGAAGAAGAAGAAGAAGAAGAAGAAGAAGAAGAAGAAGAAGACGGAGGAGGAGGAGAAGGAGAAGGAGAAGGAGGAGGAAGAAGAAGACAGAAGAAAGAGAAGAGGAGGAGGAGAAGAAGAAGAAGGAAGGAGAAGGAGAAGAAGGAAGAAGGAAGGAGGAGGAGGAGGAGGAGAAGAAGAAGAAGAAGAAGAAGAAGAAGAAGAAGAAGAAGAAGAAGAAGAAGAAGAAGAAGAAGAAGAAGAAGAAGAAGAAGAAGAAGAAGAAGTTCATACAAATAATCATGGAATATAAATACAAATTATTAATTATCTCTTTAAATTTCATAACCTTTTCTCACTCTAGCATGAATGAATACTTTCTAATAGTGTTTAAGAGGTGAACAGAGAAGAAGAAGGAGAAGAAGAAGAAGGAGAAGAAGAAGGAGGAGGAGGAGGAGGAGGAGGAGGAGGAGGAGGAAGAGGAGGAGGAGGAAGAAGAAGGGTCTTTGGACAACAGC
Source organism: Crotalus tigris (assembly GCF_016545835.1). NCBI lineage: Eukaryota > Metazoa > Chordata > Lepidosauria > Squamata > Viperidae > Crotalus > Crotalus tigris. Next base: position 368,101 of record NW_024096472.1, on the reverse strand, counting down.
TTCCTCCTACTTCTACTCTTTATCAACAAGTTCTGTTTAAAAGGGTGTTTTCTGTTTTTGTCCTACATTTTTATTTGCAAAGCCAATAAAGATGTTGGACTATGAAACAGAGCTTTTTGAAGAACAGAAATAATTTGTTGGCAGTTTACCTGGTTAAATCCATCTCCGCTTGTGTTTCAGACAGTTTGGGATCATGTCCTTGAATCTTCTCAGCAAATCATGCTTGCCTTCCAGGTGCTCTTTATTTTTTTATTTTACAAGTGCATCTGTGAGCGGGGTGTATATATCCTTTTCCCAATTACTATTTGATAAGAAACAAGAAAAGAAATTTCAAGCTGAAAGACCCATGCGAAGCTACAGAAATATAACCAACTGCAGTGTGAATCCAAGGATCAGGCATTCACAATGCAGAAATGAGAATGGTCTCTGTAGAGAAGCCGTGGAGCTCACTAAAGAAACAAAAAAAGGCAAGAGGGAAAAAGAATAATTGCCCCTTGCTTGTTCATTGTTATTCATCTTTTCTTTTCCAGTTTGTGAAGTTAAGAGCTAGCCACTTGCAGTTTGACTGGCTCTTGTGTTCTTTTCTGAACCGTGGATTTTATGCTCTCCATAATAATGGGAGTTAGCTCAGTTTCTTTTGTCGTTGGGTAGAATGGACGCTTACATGTTCTAATGAAGGGAGAAAAAGCAACATCAAAAAGAGGATGAAGGAGGATAGAGATGATTTAATTACAAATTGGATGTTAGAAATGGGCCCTGTATAAGTAGAATTACAATGGGGAAGACTGAGGGCAATCGATCCTTATTTCTATTTTTTCTGCTTAATGTCTATGGGGATTCTTGGTAACAAAGGTGCCTTTTCATGAGGCAAATTGACTTTTTTTTTCTCTTTGAAGACATTTCTCTTTTCATCCCTTCCACGCTATCTAGTCAGAGTTGAAGAAGCTTCCTAAATGAGAAGCAAAATGTCTTCAAAGAGAAAAAAAGGAAGAACCTTTGGGACTAACTTATCTGTTGAACATAAATGGGATGCTTCCAAGATTTTTTTTTTTTTTTTACAATTTGTACATAGTCCAATAAACATTTCTTCAAATGGAGGAGTATCTTCTGCATCAAACTGCCCTTTATTTTTCTTAGGACAGATCTCATCTCTATTAATGTTATCCAGTTTCAAGCACCAAACTTTGATAAGAAATTGGAATACAGTCACTGGATGTAATTAGGATGGATTGTCAGGGAACTAGAGACTACTCTGAGTTGAATGAAGAGAGATTAGAAGTAGACTTAGCCTTGAGAATATTGACTGGAGTAGACAACCTTGGCTCTTTTATGATCGGTGGACTTCAACTCCCAGAATTCCTGAGCCAGCATGGCTCAGCTTGGAAACCTCTCCCTTTCCCCTCAGCATGGCTGGCTCAGGAATTCTGGGAGTTGAAGTCCACCAGTCATAAAAGAGCCAGGGTTGCCTACCCCTAGACCTAGGGAAGATGTGGCAACCACTAAGTGGAGGATGTCCCACAGAAAAAAAAAGATAAAGACTGTTCTCTGGAATTATGGAATTACACAGCATTAAGTCATTGTCAACTCTTAGCAACTACATGGATATATTTCTTCATGATGATGAAGCTGGTCCTTCAAGTTCTTCCAATGGTGCCTCCTTCAAATCTGTAACTGAGTCTATCCATCTTGCTGTTGGTCATCCTCTTATTTTTCTTTCCACCTTTCCCAGTCTTCAGAATTTTGGTGTGAAATAATTGATTTAAATCAACATCAAAATAGATTTTGATTAATAATTAGGGGGAGATGTCTGGGACAATTTAATTCAGATTGTTGTATGGAGGTGGGCATAATAAATGAAGTGGTTCTTACCAACTATAAGATTCTGGGGGGGGGGGGTTGATAGAACTATCTAACAGAATAACAGATTGGAAGGGACTTTCAAGGTCTAGACTAGACTAGACTAGACTAGAACAGAACAGAACAGAACAGAACAGAACAGAACAGAACAGAATAGAATAGAATAGAATAGAATAGAAGAAGAGTAGGAGTAGAGTAGAGTAGAATAAGGGTAGACTAGACTAGACTAGACTGGACTGGACTGGACTAGACTAGACTAGACTAGACTAGACTAGACTAGAATAGAATAGAATAGAATAGAATAGAATAGAATAGAATAGAATAGAATAGAATAGAATAGAATAGAATAGAGCTGGAAGGGACCTTGGAGGTCTTCTAGTCGAACCTCCTGCTCAAGCAGGAGAACCTATACCATTCCAGACCAAAGGCTGTCCAATCTTTTCTCCACAATTTTTGAAGGCAAGTCTTTCCTCTGATTAATTATTCTGTCAGGAAATTTCTCCTACTAAGCGATGCTAATATTTCATGGATCCAATAAGGAAACTTTAGAACTTTATGACTCCCAGAATTCCTCAGCCAATGTGCCTGACTGAGGAATTCTGGGAGTTGAAGCCCGCAAGTCATCAAAGGGCCAAGTATGAAGACCCCTGTCTTAAATCTAACAAACAAAATGGAGGCTGGCTGAGGAATTCTGGGAGTTGAAGCCCACAAGTCATAAAGGGGCCACATTTGAAGACCCTTGCTTTAGAACTGTCATGTGAGGAAACTTCAGCTTTGCCTATGTAAATCCCATTAAAATCCCAAACATAAAATAAACCTCTTTAAAAAAAAACAGGCCCACCTTGTCTTAAACACAATAACTTTATCTTACTTAATTTGAACTTATCCCATCCCAGAATTCCGCAAATCAAGAGGAGATGTAAAGAGAAGATCTTTGAAACACTGGAAATGGCTTGTCAGCAAATTCAGTTGCTAAGAAATTATACCCGAACATTATAATTTGAACTACAAGTCCTATGATGCTTCAGCAAAAAAAAGAAGAAGAAACAGCGTCATCTGCAGCCACCGAGTTCAGCTGAACTGTTGGCTGCTTTAGAAAACAGTAAAAGCTGCCTTTTCTTATTCCTGGAGCATCTTATGCTGCTGTGGTAAGAAATCACATTCTTGTTTCTTTCTTGGCATTTTTAGTGATGCCTTGTGATTATACTGGGCATAGAAATAAAAAAAAAAAGTCATATTCTGGCTTTTGATTTCTGACACGTTGTTCCAAAATTTACCTTTCCAGTAAAAACATTTCCACAAAATGTGACTTTCTCTCTCTCTCTCTCTCTTTTTTTGTTAAATCTCAACTGATTAATTACATTACTGGCATAAGGCTATTGCCAGAACATTGCAAGCGAAGAAGGGATGGCAGACTTTGACTATTATTGTAATAATATTGATTTTCGAGGCCTGGAGAATTTCACGGATTCTTTATTTGTACCTCTAGGAAATATTTCCACATTCATATTGCTTTGGGGGAACATTGTCATCTCAGCTTCAATAGTGACCTTTCTCAAGCCTGCTCAATAAAGAAAATGACTTTATGTGTAATAAACAGTCAATGAAAAACCAGTTACAATCCCATCCATCTGCAACAAATTCCACTGTAAAATTCTGCTGGTAGATTCCTCGATAAGGATAAAATAATTAACAATTTGGGATGAGGAATAACTTGGAGCAGGGATAGACTTATGAAGTAAAGACACCAGAAGCTAATTTATTTATTTATGAGACTTATATACCACTTTAAGTGCAAGCACTCTCTAAGCGGTGTACACCAGTAAGCAATGTATGTATGTATATATATATATATATATATATATATATATATATATATATATATATATATATATATATATATATTTACATTGCCCCCAACAATCTGGGTCCTCATTTTACCTACCCCGGAAGGATGGAAGGCTGAGTCAACCTTGAGCCAGTGAGATTTGAACTGCTGACCTGCTGAACACAGTCAGCTAAAGTGGCCTGCGGTACTGCACTCTAAGTGCTGCGCCACCTCGGCTCATATGGAGGGAGAATCACTGGTCCTCGTATTACAGAAACGTATATCGCTATATCATTTACCCTGTATGATATTACCCATTAGGCAACTGAACTACTTCCACATGACTTGCCTTCGTAGAATTCTGAGGATCCAGTGGCAGGATATGATACCAGACACAGATGTCCTCTCCAGAGCAGGCCTATCATCAGTTTACACTCTGTTGATGAAAGCCCAGATGCGCTGGGTAGGCCATGTTGTAAGGATGCCAGATCATCGCATCCCTAAACAGCTCTTCTATGGTGAGCTGTCTCAAGGAAAGCGATCGCACGGGGGACAAAAGAAGTGATACAAAGACACGTTGAAAGCCTCTCTCAAGTCCCTGGATATTAACACCATCTCTTGGGAACTTCTGGCACATGATCGACGACATGGTGCACCTTGGTGTACCAGGGTTGCCAGACATATGAACACAGAAGGACAATCTTGGCACAAGAGAAGCGAGCACTCCGCAAAGCCAGAGCTGTAAATGCTGAAGTAACAGTGTCTACATTTCTTTGCTCAGTATGTGGCAGAACATTCCGTGCTAACATCGGTCTTATTAGCCGCCTACGGACACATCGTTGATGGCCCATAACCCACAAGATGTCTAGGTCTTCATCAAAATCAATGGACGAACAACAACAACCCTGTATGAAGTGATAACATTTTGCAAGCACATAAGTGCTTTGATATAGCTCGGTAATCATTTTCTTCCTAAATGGATTTTATTCGAGTCCACTGGATGATATACAACAGATGTTTGTTCCTGCAAAGCTGATCAAGTAGAAAAGGTGACTGGGCAGAGATCCATTTGAAAATCAGGGCCATACGCTTCCATCGTGCTACTGTAAAATATTTTGCAAACAACCAACGAGATCAGTATTCAGCAAAATGCAAGGCAAGTTGTACTCCGAAGCAGAGGACAGATGGGAGGATCACAATATGGCAGGATAATGAGTAATAGTAGTAAAGTTGGAAGGGACCTTGGAGGTCATCTAGTCCAACCCCCTGCTCAGGCAGGAAACCCTACACCATTTTGGACAAATGGCTGTCCAGTCTCTTCTTAAAAACTTCCACTGTTGGAGCATTTACTGCTTCTGGAGGCAGGCTCTTCCACTGATTAATTGTTCTAACGGTCAGGAAGTTTCTCCTTAGTTCTAGGTTGCTTCTCTCCTTGATTAGTTTCCAACCGTTGCTTCTTGCCCTGCCTTCAGGTGCTTTGGAAAATAGCTTGATTCCCTCTTCTTTATGGCAGCCCCTGAGATATTGGAATACTGCTATCATGTCCACATATCAGTGTGGAAAAGGTTCACAGCACAGCCAGATTTTTCTAGTCATTTCTTTGCTCCTTCTGCTTTAGATCAGAAGCCCTTTAAATTGGTGAAATCTAAAAAAAAGTGAAGGAGCTCCTGTTCTGTATGAGAGAGGGTGATATCGGTTAGAAAAAAAAATATTTAGAGAATACAGTTGTTTTGTGCCTTCCTTCCTTCCCTGAGCAGGCTGTCTTTTATAGATAAGACCTTTCATACAGCAGGGCTCAGATACCTGGTGAGCAGGCCAATTCAATAACTCATTTAAGGCCGACTTCCGGTTTGCCATCGCGGCCACCACGAATGCTGAAAGGCAAACTCTGTCTTCCATGTTTGGTTTCATTCCGCTGGGGGACCCTGGAAAGGGTCAAAAGTCACCCTATAGGGGCAACGAGCAAGGAGGGGACCCCCACTTGATTGCAGGAGGGTGGCAGGCCTTCCGCTCGATCTGGGGCAGCCCTCCAAACTGGTGGAGGAAAGATGAGCCATAGTAATTTGGCTCATCATTAGGCTGCAGACAGCCAAAGTCAAACTCAACACCAAGCACTTCTAAAGTAACGCAGATGAAACTGGGTGAGATCTGATCTTCTCTTTATCCCAAGTATTTTTTTTCCCTGTAAAAGCTGCCCAAAGTATCTTTCCCCCTGTGAGGAGAGGGGGAATGGAATTTCTATCCCACCCACTAAGAATAGCTGACTACCCAGGGAAATTAAAGCACTAAAAGAACAACTTTAATCTAATTGGATTTATATGTTCCTGAAATTTGAGGACCAATTTTTTTTTCTTATTTTTATTGGAGACTTTTGTTTTTATCTACAAAAAAGAAATAAAATTGGAAAAAAGATTATAAAAACTTTGGACTTAAAAAACTTTAAAGGGCATCAGTGACATCTTCTGGCGAAGTATGGTATTACAACTTGTTATTTCCTAAAGGAGATTTGGCGAGAAGGCCAGACTTTAGATAAGACTCTTCTGATCTTGGTACCACCTGTGAGAAACTCAGCAGTAAAGAGAACATCTGGGTGGCATAACTAGCCTATTTGAACTATGAATGTAAACCTTTACTGACTTTCAAAGTTATATGTGGGGAATTGCCTTTCTATCTCTTTATTTGGTCACTGTATGAGATGTTGAAATCTCATTGGAACCCAGACAATATGTTGCTGATAAAATATTAAGGATTTGTGACTATAAAAAATAATAAAATATTGAACAAAAATAAAATAAAAATAAAGCTGTTATTGTTATTGTTTATTCTATATGCTCACTTGTCCAGCTGGATAGTGATCAGGAGATAAAGGAATATAGGAAAGCTCTGTTGATCAGAGTAGTGTGGACAAATTGGGGCCTTTCAACCATCTCCTGACCACTGTTCTTCTTACTGTTTGCCAGATACTGTCTGCTAGTATTCCATCACATGTCACCTCTCTGTTGTTCTTTCACTGACCTGTTCAGTTTGGGCCTTTCAACCATCTCCTGACCATTGTTCTTCTTACTGTTTGCCAGATACTGTCTGCTAGTATTCCATCACATGTCACCTCTCTGTTGTTCAGTTTGGGCATCAAATGTGACTTATTGGATGACAATTGACTTCCTTGTCTCTAGTTGCTATTTCAGAGTTTACTTCCAATATCTATTCAGCTTGCTTGCTTCTGCACATCTACAGGTGCTTCTCGTTTTGTTCCATCTTCGTCTCCCTGAGTTTTAGTTTCTTTTTTTGCTGTGTATAATAACACAATAACTACATTCCTCCAACTGTCTGTGCTGCTGTTAATATGAAACATTAACCCTACTAATTTCGAATAAAATCCGAACACTTTTTTCTAGTTTTGTGCCCTTGTCTTACAACTGAAGCTTTTCAGCACTACATGATAGATTTAATGAGCAAAGCTGACCACTTATAGACAGAGACAATGGAGTTGACATTTAGCTGTTGGATTGAGATCAGGAAGATTAAGATCCAAATCTAATCTCAGTCATGAAAGCTCAAGGACTAACTAAGCAACCTAGAACTAAGGAGAAACTTCCTGACAGTTAGAACAATGAACCAGTGGAACAACCTGCCTCCAGAAGTGGTGAATGCTTCAACACTGGAAGTTTTTGAGAAGAGACTGGACAGCCATTTGTCCGAAATGGTATAGGGTTTCCTGCCTGAGCAGGGGGTTGGACTACATGACCTCCAAGGTCCATTCCAACTTTATCATTATCATTATTATTAAACTCGCAACATCACGTGATGTGTCATGATGTATTACAACTTTTTTTCCATTGCTGGCAATGGAGTGGGTGCGATTTCTCCATGACACACCCAGCCCACAGGCCGGCAATTTGACACCCCTGAACTAGTCATTCTCTTTCAGCCAACTGACTCCAATTTTTATAGGAACATTTGGAAATTCGTAGACCGCTAAGAATTCCTGCAAGAAAGGCAGAAATCTGGTTTATAGGTTATAAGTCTAATAATTCAATAAATAATACTTTTACAAGGTCTTATATTTTAGACATCCTACTTAGGATTCCCAATCCTAAACATGCATATCTAGGAAAAAAAAGTGCTGTTGAAATGGATGACATGTATTTCAGATTGTAATTGCATTCTAAGAATTCTAAGCATTTTTTTTTTAAAAAAACCAAAACATTACTGCATATTCTGCTTTTCAAAAAAAAACATATTTAATTTTGGAATTGCTTCTTGAACTTGATCACTACATGGTTGAAGCTCTGAATGAATGCTATTTCCAACCCACACAAACCATAAATAGAAATAGGTTGGTGAACTTTTCTTTTCTTTTCTTTTCCTTTTTTAGAAGGTTGAACTTTATTTTTTTTCACACCTCTTTTGAGTGCAGCTGGAGATTTAGTAATAATCTGATTAGCTGGAACATCCATACTGTTTCTCTTTATAAAAATCTGAATTTAAAATGATATGGTTAAAATAGCCATTTTTATTTATCAGAGGATGGGAAAGAGTATTATTTTGAAATGCTTCTTCACAAGAAATAAGTGTTTTATGTCAGCACCACAAAGCTATACTGTGTTGTCAATGTGAAGCTTCTGAAACAAATTGGCTAAGTTGATTGAAGCTGTTCAATTGGGCATAGAATACAACTATTTGCCAATATGATTTGGGGCAACTTTTGTTCAAATTAAACCCTTGTAGAAGAGATAATTGAACAATTTGGAAGATAAAGGAACTTGTGAGGCAGAATGGCAACATCAACTGAATGTTGGCTACAGAGAGCTGACTATTGAAATGGTTCCTTGAAAAAATAAAATTGAACAGTAATTTTTTTCTTGGATAAAAAATAAAACATGGATTAAGGAAGAAAGATCTAATCAGCTTGGGAAGAGGAAGACTGGTTCTCTGTTGTCTTATATAGATATTGACAAAATGGGGATTGGGTTAGGTTATGAAAATAATAGAATTGGTGGTAAAAATCAGGAACATAGCAGGCAGAGACTTTAAAAAGAAAAAAAAAAAACGATCAGGCACTGAGACAAAAATAAAATAAAACAAAATAAAAAAATGGAATTCCACATATTTATTTTATTTTAATTAATTTATTAATCCAAACTATATGGCTGCCATCTGTCTGAAAGTGACTTTGGTAGCAAATCCATTTTCACTTCTCTTGCGAGGGTAGAAATAAATGTAGCTGTATAGTAAGCTCAGAAATTTTAATGTACCTTATGCTCTACAGTAAACAAATGGATCCATCTGTCAATATTTGGACTAAGAGGAGACATTAACAAAGCAGAGTGCTTGGCTTATACTTACCTTGTTGTTGTTAGTTGCGAAGTCATTTCCGACCCATCGCGACCCCATAGACAACATTCCTACACAGGCCTAAACATTAACTATAAATATTATCCAGATTTTTTCTCTGCAGTATGGTTATTTCCCTACCCTTGTATCTCATTGTGCTAGCCAGCTTCAGCTACCTCTGCTAACTAACAATCCTGGAAAAAAAAATAAATTCTGCCAGGAATGAAAAAAAAATCTTCTTTACAATCAGTTTTTGTAGGAAATGACCAGGCTGAACCTGAGGGAGGGGTTAAATGTGTCATCAGTCATGAGTCTCTTTGTACCCACAAGAGAACTAAGTCCAGCCCATTTTGAATTCCTTTGAGTCTTATCTACTGCCAATTTGCTTTGGCCATTAGTAGTTTAGATTCTTGCAGAGAGCTTAAGTTTGCAGTAAATCTTTATGCCCATTTGAATGGCCTGGACCTTCTTATTTCCCTGTTGCTTGACAGTTTTGCTACTTCAAATTATTTGCAGATGTTTAGAAGATACCTGACACCCAATTATACAATCATTGGTTTATGCAAGTCAATATCACAGCAATCAGAGAGCAATTCTCCAAGACATTTTTAAATTGTGTGTGCAGGTATTCTCCTCCTCCTCCTCCTCCTTCTTCTTCTTCTTTTTCTTCTTCTTCTTCCTCTCCTCCTCCTCCTCCTCCTTCTTCTTTTTCTTCTTCTTTTTCTTCTTCTTCTTCCCCTTCCTCCTCCTCCTCCTCCTCCTCCTCCTCCTCCTCCTCCTCCTCCTCCCTCCTCCTCCTCCTCCTCCTCTTCTTCTTCTTCTTCTTCTTCTTCTTCTTCTTCTTCTTCTTCCTCCTCTTCTTCTTCTTCTTCTTCTTCTTCTTCTTCTTCTTCTTCTTCTTCTTTTCTTCTTCTTCTTCTTCTTCTTCTTCTTCTTCTTCTTCTTCTTCTTCTTCTTCTTCTTCTTCTTCTTCTTCTTCTTCTTCTTCTTCTTCTTCACCATTGCCTATCCACTGCAGAATGAAGGCCTCTTCCACATGTTTCCAACCTATACATATATATTACCTGGTTTGAAGTAGTTGAGACAATTTATTGATTTATTTCTATAAGAAGAATTAGGTAGCAGCTAGTTGACCTTGTCTAAGATCAAAAGTTGAACTGCATTAGACCTGGTTGGTAGTTAGATGAGAGATAACTACTGTAAGAAATATCAAGACTATACAATTATTAGTGAGCCACAACAACAAACAGAAAGAGACAAGTCCAAACATTGCTTTACTATTGCCAAGAAAATTGCAGACTTGTCTATTAATAAATAAATGAAGGAATTAGTTACATTTATATGATCAGAAGTGTTTTAGATGCTTGATTTCACCAACCATACTCCTGATGATGAAATATATTTTTCTTTGGCACAAGTGTCACTAATGCACTACTTTAATTAAAAATTTATTTTAATCTTGGATTTAAACATGTTACTGGTACATTTTGTTAAAATTACATCTCCTTCATTTTTCATATATTCAAATCTTATTATATTTTATTGTAACCATTAATAAAACATAGAATTTTCTGGTGATATTTTTAATCACAGTAGCTGAAATTCCTCTCTAAAATCTAATTAAATTTTACAGTAGTCCAGTTTTAACAGTAATTATTATATTATGAAATTGAATATGCTGAAACTAAGGGGAATATGTGTACAATTAGTTCATCATACAGTATAAATTTATGCAACCATTAATTTTTACAGCATGGATTTCAGTATGGTATTCTGGTAACAGACTAATAATTCTTTAACGATGAATGCATTTGCTTCAAATTGACTCCACAGCAATGACACCATTGTGGGAACTGAAAAATGTATAATTTTGTAAACAATAAAGCAAAATATAAAACGGGAAATGCAACAATAAAATGAATGCAGTTCCAATCAGAACCACTGTTAAAATCTGTTCTAAAATAATGTAGCACTAAACCGGGAAGATATTTCAAAGGACTCAACATTATTTCACATTTTATACCTCCAAAGAAAGAAATGATTCTATCTTAATCTCTGCTGTCGTGTTCTACTTACCCCAGTCAACAAAGGCAAAACAATGCAAAGCTGCAAATACTGTCGCACAGAAACCCACAACTGTTTTGTAACTAAATCACCTCAAACATGAGAGGTTAATAATGGCGGCGTGAAGCACCATCAGTTTACTCCATCAACAACCTTCACGTGGATTATTAACTCTACATCTATCATTCGACATAGTAGAAATAAAGCCAATTTAATTAAAAAAAACACATTGTCATAAGATCAATATCCTGGAAAATAAATGCCTTTGGCACCATGAAAGTGTTTACAGTAGACGGGAGCAAGATATAATATTCTTTATAGAGTGACCGACACTTCTGCGAAGGTAGGATTAAAAGAATAGCAGTGAAACATTTTCCTACTGCTTCTTATAAGCAGCATGAGTGGCAGTTTTCACACATAGTTGCTAGGGGAAACACCCATCCTGATAAAGAGCCAGGTACCTTATACGCCTTACCCGCACTTGTCAAGTTAGATGATTATGTCCAAGGCATACAGTCCTGCATAGCTTCTTTGAAAATAATAATAATAAAAAAAACAAATCTGAGTTTTAATCCACTTGAACTCCTGTATTCACACCTATACATCTGATCCCTCATCTGTGTTATAATACAGCATGCTCTACTATTATATCACCTAATATATATTATTGAGCGCTATCAGAATATCTGTGGCTACAATGTCGTGCTATATGATTATAGCATGCTTTTCCAGCTAGCTATTAGTTACAGTCGTACTAATGGGTGAGGTTAAAGCAGTTTTTAGATTTCTTATTTTAAACAGAAATGGGAAGTTCTCGGCATCAATGTGTAATAGGAGTTAGCACTAGCATTTATGCTTACATGTTGCCCCACAGCACTTTACAGCATGCTCTGGGCAGTTTACAATGTACAAGCATGATTTGCATCTTGACCCCCAACAATCGGGGTCCTGATTTTACTGACCTCAGAAACATGGAAGGCTGAGTCAACCTTGAGTCCCATGATGATCGAACGCCAGGCTGTGGGCAGAGTTTGCTTGCAATACTACACTGTGCCACCAATATAATGTTATCAGAATGACCTCTATTTCTCACTGTGGCTACCCACCATGTCTAATTTTTATTTATTTATTTATTATGCAACCATTAAAAAACTTTAGATTACCCTCCATAGTATTTCTTTGCCATTTACTTTATCAATTTAAGCAGGAGACTTTATTTGAAATGATGACATCACAGAGAACGATTAAAAATGTAGGCAGTTGCATTAATGAGCTTAAATGATAGCTAGATAGCTAGATAGCTAGATAGATAGATAGATAGATAGACAGACAGACAGACAGACAGACAGACAGATGATAGATAGATAGATAGATAGATAGATAGATAGATAGATAGATAGATAGGTGTTTTATATTTTAAGATGCTATTATATACTTCCCAGAGTCCCTCTAGCTAGCTAGCTAGCTAGCTAGAAAGATAGATAGATAGATAGATAGATAGATAGATAGATAGATAGATAGATAGATAGATAGATAGGTGTTTTATATTTTAAGATGCTATTATATACCTCCCAGAGTCCCTCTTGGAGGAAGGTGGGTGGTTTGTAAATCTGAAAAAAATAAATAAATAAATGCCTATGAAAATCAAGTACAAATGGGAAGAAAATAAACTTTACCAGCGTTAAAGAAGTTAAGAAAAAGCTGGCATTGAAATATGGTTGCGTTCAGATGACCCAAATTCAAGGGAAGGAAGTGGGTCAAAGTGAGCAATTCAACCAGCTAGACCAGGGGTAGGCAACCTTGGCTCAGGAATTCTGGGAGTTGAAGTCCACGAGTCATAAAAGAGCCAAGGTTGCCTACCCCTGAGCTATACTGTAGCGATTGGCTTTCTTTCAGGTAGAATGCTGATCAGGGCCCATTCGACCACCTCACACTCCTTTGATTTTAATCCGGTTCAAGGAAACGTCTATCGAGAAATGTTCCTATCTTGCTTGGTGAAGTGGGCACTTAAACAGCCCTGAAGAGGTCTTTTGAGAAATAGCAGCCTGTGCCTTCCTTACATCTCTTATCCTGCTTGCCCATTCTGTCAATAGAGTTCATGAATATGGACTCAGTGTTCACTAATGACACAATGAACATCCACAGCTTTAATGTTCTCCAACAGGAATGGAAAAATGGAAGCATGGAGGCATTTGTGGAGAGATTTATTGCCTTAGACTAATTTCCTTTTTATAAGTATTTTATTAATTTTCTATTTTTACAATCAAGTACTTAACAGATAACGTGTGGTCCGGGTCCATTAGTAATTCAGTGGTCTATATTAAATTCTTCAATTTAGATCCAATATTGCACCATCACATATTTCCTCTCTTCTTCTGGTAGTAGCTGTTTTTCCACACTAGGCAACTACAATTCTTATGGTTATTGGTAAATATACAATTGAATATCAACGTCTTTGTTACATTTTTCTCATAATATCAATAATATCAGTTCTAACCAAAACATATCTTAATTGCATTTGCACTTAATATCCGTATTAAGTATCCTGTTTTTGCTTTTTTTTTAATTTTAATTTCCCCATCAGTGTTCAAAATGCCTCTATTGTTTATAATTTCAAAACAAGTTATATTTGGGTAACCAAAAGCTTCCCTTATTCAAAATTCTTAGTGTTTTCCTGTTTCCCTTCTTATACCAAAATCTACTATCCTAGTTACAAATCTTATCTTTCTAGTTATCATAATACTTCTGTTTCTAACAATTATCTATTCTCCACCATATTCAAACATCTAGCTAATAATATAATATCCCATCTAATAGATCAAAACCTCTATTTTCTTTAGTCTTGGACTAATTTCCATATTGAATGATAAGTGATGCGTTGTCAATGCTGCTAACATCGGATATTCTTGCTTTGACGATATATGAACATGCAGCCATTTTCTCTTTGACCTGTGTGTTACTTTTAGAGTTAGAATTAGATGATGCTTGGGGGGAGGGGGAAGAATGTGTATGGGAATTAGTTAGACATAACAACATCGCAGTAGAGTATTCTTCAAGGTTGTTTGAAATGAGAGATGATAAGAAATGGCGGATTAGAGAACTGGAGGGAAGGTTTGCATGTCAAGCTAATTGGAGAATGTGATTTATGACTGTTAATTGGAGGAGGGAATTGTGCTTTGATACTACGTGCTCAGGGGAGGGGAATTCAGATTTCAGCTTCGACCATGTACGTGCTGACGCCATGTTATTTGAATAAAGATTCTTTAAGGTAAACAATCTCTCGGAGTTCTTTGAAGAGTAACATCTGTCGGAACCATGACAGCATTATTTATAAGGGGCTGGGGAAAGGCGTAATTGGAAAGTCTGACTGAGCCTGCCATGGTTTGCTTTGTATAAAAAAACTTTTTTCCCCATTTTCCAAGGTGATGAAGGACACAGTCATCTCCTTTGGCATAACTATTCTTCCTGCCCTGCCCAAAGGAACAACTTTCTGTCCCGAAAACACCGTGCAGAATAGTATTTCATTTTTACAATTATTCCAGCACAAATTTCAGAATCCTGGGAGCACACCTCAACGTCTATATTAACCTTGCATTTGAAAGATAAATCTAATTGAGCATTTAATGTAACGCGGAGACTATTTTTAGACTATAATTCTACCCATGGGCTTGTACCACATCTGACATTTCTCATAATGTAGTTTTTAACTCTCCAGTCAGGAATAATTTGTTAATTAAGGGCAGATTTCCTATTGAGCAAATGAGACTGTAACTTTTTTTTTGTTCCATCCTGTATTTAAATTTCTATTTAAATAAATACTATTGTATTTATACTGTATTTATATTTCATTTATATTTTATGCCGTGCTGATTACTATTGTTGATATTCATTCATCTACTTGATTGTAATAATAACCCGTAGTTTTAAGATGATATAAAGTATTTAAATACACAGAACTAATATTATGACAGTTCATACTTAATTTACTTAATATTATGTTCCTTGTAAACCTCTTGTCTATTGAGTTTGGACTTTTCTTATTTTTTTCCCCCTTCGTGCTTCTTTTTCATGTTCACTGAGGTAAAAATTAAAAACAAGTTCTAATTGCTTTTCAAATATTTTCATACAGATCTCTAATGGATAGAAATGCTCTGGAAGCATCTCCTTTTTCATAAAGAGAGACAATTTAACACATTATCACCCAATTAGATTAAGCATCACAATAACATTATAGGTAACTATATGTAAAGTCCTACTGCGTTATGAGTAAAGCTTAGACAAGAGGAATCGATTTATTCCAAGTAATGAAGTTTAAGAAAACTCTGAATGAAACTCTCTTTAAATATTTTAGCACTCACCCCATGCAAATACAGGAAGGAAGGAAGGAAGGAAGGAAGGGAGGGAGGGAGGGAGGGAGGGAGGGAGGGAGGAAGGAAGGAAGGAAGGAAGGAAGGAAGGAAGGAAGGAAGGAAGGAAGGAAAAGAGGGAGAAAAAATAGGAAAGGACCAATAAGAAAGAGGAAAACTGGAAGGAAGAAAGGAAGGAAAGGAAGGAAAGGAAGGGAAGGAAGGAAAGAAGGAAGGAAGGAAGGAAGGAAGGAAGGAAGGAAGGAAGGAAGGAAGGAAAAGAGGGAGAAAAAATAGGAAGAGACCAATAAGAAAGAGGAAAACTGGAAGGAAGGAAGAAAGGAAGGAAGGAAGGAAGGAAGGAAGGGAGGGAGGGAGGGAGGGAGGAAAGGAAGGAAGGAAGGATGGAAGGAAGGAATAAAAAATAGGAAGGGAGCAATAAGGAAGAGAAAAACTGGAGAGAAGGAAGGAAGGAAGGAAGGAAGAAGAGAAGGAAGGAAAAGAAGGAGGGAGGGAGAGATGGAGGAGGAGGCTAGAGTATGAACTCATGCAGAGTTGCACTGGGGGAAGGAAGACAGGGAGGGAGGAAAGGAAGGAAGGAAGGAAGGAAGGAAGGAAGGAAGGAAGGAAGGAAGGAAGGAAGGAAGGAAGGAAGGAGAGTACAAAAAATATCTATAGTTGGGGCCAGTTTGAAAGGAATCACAATACCACAAATATAGATGAGGTCTCCCTCCAATTGAACATGACCCCAGATTACTTCATGGATTTATTTCTGTGATTTTCTTGGCAACAGTACGCAGGTAGTTTTTCATTTTCTGATTCCAAGGTACATTCTTTGACTTTCCAACTAGTTTACAGCCCTGAGAATTCACGGTAAGCCCTTTCAAGGTCTTGCTAAGTTCTTGCCTGCTCAGCATCTCTGAGGTCAGCAAGATCAGCTAGTTGCTATTCTCTAGCAAGACAATCATAATAGGGTTGGGACAAACTCCCAGTATTAAGGGGTCACTACGAGGTAATGCTGATATAAGGCTTTCTTTTCTTCCTTTTTTATGGCAATCCTATCCCTACTTCCTACTTCCCAGTAGGAAAGGAAGCTATTAATTAGGATGACAGAAAATGTACAAACTCAATTTGGAACACAACTTATAAATAGAATTCATATCTCCCAGATAGTAAGGCAGCTAGTATCACCTGGAGATGATATTATAGGAAAGAACAACTCAAAGACCAACCATCGCTTAAGCTTCCCTTTTTGATCTCTTGGTCACACTTTAGCTTAGAAAGAAACAAACCCTAATCACATCATTGTTCTCCCATTAAGTGGTAGTTACCACGTAAAAGATGGCTGGCTCTTATCAAGCTTAATCAGGTGGGATGACAATTGTGCAGCTTGCCTATTTGTACTTTTCTCAAAAACAAAAGCTTTGGTGGTGTGTTGCACAAGTATCTGTGAAGGCAGAGGAGCACAACAACAGTGTGGAGGAGTAGATTTAAGAAGATGGGACATGGTGGATAAGCGAATCTTTCATACTTCAGTAAAGTCAGCAGAGAAATAAATGTGGAGATGATAGACAGACGGATGGATGGATGGATGGAAAAATGGACAGTTTCTCTTTATGTAGACATCATTATCACTCAAGCTTCATATGTCCGCTCTACCAATCCTGATAAGTTAATTTGCTTCCTTTGTATATTATGATGTGATATCAGGACAGAATGATATAAATATATTGAACTATAAATTAAATTAAGTTAAATTAAATTAAATTAAATTATGCTATGTAGAAAACATGCAGGTCAGACTTTTTTTCTTCAGCAGGTCACTGAGAAATAATAAAAAAAAAATCATATGTGACCATTTGTTTGTCGGGGAAAAAAAACCCATACAATTATTAGTATTAAACTCTGGATTTTTTATGACTATAAAGTCACAAATTAGTTACTGGACATAGTAATGTCATGGTTCTGACAGATGAAACTCTTCAAAGAACTTCGAAGCATGGTTTACCTTAAAGAATCTTTATCCAAGTAGCATAGCATCGGCACATACATAAGCAAAGCTAAAATCTGAATTCCCTTCCCCTGGGCACATAGCATCAAAGCACAATTCCCTCCTCTAATTTACAGTCATAAATCACATTCTCCAATTAGTTTGAAATGCAGGCTTTCCCTCCAGTTCTTCAACCCGCCATTTATTATCATCTCTTATTTCAAAAAACCTTGGTTCTCACCCTGGTTACAATATTGTTATATCTAACTAAACTCCTGTGCACATTCCTCCCCAATATCATCTAATTCTAACTCTAATTCTAAGAGTAAAATGTAAGAAGGAAAATGGCTATATCTCCATATGTTGTCAAAGCAAGAACATCCAATGTTAGTAGTGTTGACAGGTAACTTATATGGAAGAAAAGTATTTGTAAAGTTGCTTAATGAGTGCTTCACCATAAACAGAGAACAGACTCTCTTTGAACCGCGAGATGGGTGGCAAATAAACCTGATAAATAAAATAAAAAAATAAAGGATGTGTGATGCCCCATTGTTTGCCTAATGTATTAATGGGTGCATGTAAAAGAGGCATGTGTAGTCATGCTAACAATGTCTCGTTGGAGTCTGGAATATCATTATATTTCTGTAAGCAGACAATGCTTTGCTGTTGATTGAGAACTTGAGTAATCTGCAAAAAAGCTTGATTGCATGACAGGGTAAAGAGTGTGAATCTGAAAATTAATATATCAAAGACCAAGGTAATTTTGTTCGACATGGAAAATGGTGTGATCAATTGCAAGTTTATGGAAATGGTGAAAAATTAGAACAGGAAAATGAATTTGTGAGAATGAAAAATGGCAACATTTTGAGATATACAGATGCTAGGAGACAGGCAGCAAGTAGTTTTCACTCTGCTGTGAGAAATGAATGCTTGTCAAAAGAAAAAAGGAAAAAAAAAAGCACCATTACATTGTATAAGAATATATCCTACTTCCTTTGTTGGCTGGAATTAAGAGTTGGGTATATAAAGAGACACATGAAAGCCTAATGCAGTGCTTATTAAATGAATCTAGCCAAGAATGAATGGAGGCTGAAGTCATACAAAGCTGAATAATCAGCAGGAAAGTACATTGAGGTTGTTAGATCGTATAGAAAGAAGGAATAAGGATCAAAACACGAAGCAAATAATACACAAAGGGAAAGTGAAGGGACAAAGAGGAAAAACCGGGAAAGGCATGGTCAAATAAACGGATGAGATCCTGAAAAAGAGAGAGGAAAGAAATTTAAAGAACAAAACATGAAGTACGAAGCTCTATAGAAATATGGTACAATTAATCAGTGGAACAACGTGCCTCCAGAAGTTGTGGGTGTTTCATCACTGGAGGCTTTCAAAAAAAAAAAAAAGACAAATATTTATCTGAAATGGTATAAGAGTCCTCTACTTGAGCAGGGCGTCAGACTAGATCCCTTCCAACTCTGTTATTCGGTTAATTTGAAATGTTTCACAATGTCAAGCAAGGATGGTTTGAACCTGACAGAAATGGAGAAGTAAACAGGGAGTATGGCAAGATTCCGTCTTAGGCCCAGTACTCTTCAATATCTTCATAAAGGACTTAGATGAGGGAATTGAAGGGGAACTCATCAAATTTGCAGAAGACACTAAACTGACAGGAGTAGCCAACAAAATGAGTTTCAATGTGGGGGAAAGCAAAGTTTTACATTTAGGCAGGAAAAATCAAAGGTACAAGTACAGATTGGGCGAGGCCTGGCTTAAAAACAGCATTTGTGAGAGGGACCTTGGAGTCCTAGTGGATAGTCTTTTTCTTATCTGATACCCTTCCTTCCTTCTTTCCTTCCTTCCTTCCTTCCTTCCTTCCTTCCTTCCTTCCTTCCATACATACATACATACATACATACATACATACATACATACATACATATTCTCCATATCCTCCTTCCTTCCTTCCTTCCTTCCTTCCTTCCTTCCTTCCTTCCTTCCTTCCTTCCTTCCTTCCTTCCTTTCTCCCTCCCTCCCTCCCTGAGCAATTTCTTAATCTGGGTTTCTCTCTGTGCTGTCAAAACTCTCCCCATTGCTCTTCCAAGGGTAATTCTATCACACATATTTCTTCTTAACCTCTGACCATCTTGACTTGATCAATATGCCTGAAGGAGATAGATTGAGTTAAACTTGGGTCATGGTGAAGATGTTCTTCTGTGCTGAAGAAAACTCAACAGACTTAGAGAAGACGGTGAGCTGGTGTTGAGTAAGGAAGATCAATGCCAGTTCCTTGAGAGATGCCAGAAAAAAGAAACAGGGTCTATAAGAAATATTGGAATTCTGCTTTCTTGATAGAGGGAAGAGTAACATCATATTGAAAGCCTGACACTTTTCATTTCTCTGTCTCTGTCTCTCTTCTGTCATCTGTCATCTCTCCATACATGTACACATTCTAAAGAGAAGCAACGGAAGCTCTCTACTCAACTAGCCATAATGGGGATAAGCAGGCTTCTCTCTTCTATGGAACTTAATTCCAAGAATCCTCAGATATGGAATCCTAGTGATGGAATTCTGGGAATTGGATTACATATACGAGAAGGCAATCTTGCTGGGAAGAGTGAAAAAGTGAGGTGAAATTGGCTGGCACTCACATTCCTAAGGGTGTTCTGTTCATTCTAACAAAAATGTGTCAAAACCAAACAGGATGTACTTAGTAGTAAAAGATCTAGAAAACAAACAGCTAAAAGCAGTTTGTGGAAATTAACTAGAATGTTACTTGGTATCAGTGAGTAGAAAACAGGCAGCCTTACTTCTTGCCTATAGTCTCAAAGATTTGACTAGATAGATAGATAGATAGATAGATAGATAGATAGATAGATAGATAGATAGATAGATAGATAGATAGATAGATAGATAGATAGATAGATATAGAGATAGATGGATAGATGTAGATAGATAGATAGATAGATAGATAGATAGATAGATAGATAGATAGATAGATAGATAGATAGATAGACAGACAGACAGACAGACAGACAGATGGATAATAGGTATATGCAGAGATGAAAGAGTTCAGAACATTGATAGATGAGAGAGAGAAAGAAAGAGAGAGAGAATTAGATTAACACTCTAAGCATTAATGGGTCTTCCAATATTCAAAATAAGACCCAGTCTCCAAACTGCATCAACGTAAATTTATTACTGATTGGTGCTAAAACAGAAATTTTATTTACATCACGGAAGTTGTTGAAGATGCTAAAAGATTGAAAAAACATCACAGTTACCGTCCTCCATTTTTATTTGTCTATTTCTCCCCACACACACACACACACACACTTTTTTTCACTAGATAAATTACTTTTAGATAGTAAAACACTCCTCTGGATACAATCCCTTATATCGGCAAACCTCAACTAATAACCAAATGAAGCCCATCGTTCAAAATCAATACTGCATTTTCCACAGCTTTCAAACCGTGATGAAACACTCAATGGAATATGTGTGTGCAATTGTCGCAGCACATTAAGCCTTCATGTTCTATTTAACAAAAAGAGAGGGGGGGGCGCATGGAGAGGAAGAAGGTGTAAAATGTGCTTCCAGAGGAATCTGCAAATATTTTCATTCAAAAGTCGTTTTGATTCAAAGGATGTATTAAACAAGTGAGATTCTGGCGTGCTGAGTTTTTTTTAAAGGTGAATAAATAATTGTACTCTGTGATAATCTGGAGTCAGACTCTAGTTTCCTCATTCTTTAATGCTTAATAATATGATCATTCCAAAATATGCTGGTTTATGACTGCAGCAAAGATTTGATTGGATCAATAAGCTCCCAAAAGCATTGAAAATGTGACTGTAAGGAAAAAGATTTCAGTGAGACAAAACTGGCCACTGACCTCATACAAAAATTTAGAAGTTCTTATCCGTTTCTAGAACTCCGTTAGACAGAGAAGTCAATATTTATTATTTTTAAAAATAGTATTGTCCAGTTTTTGTTTTAATGGTCCAGTTTGGAAACATAATCTCAAATATAAAATGGGGAAATGTCACCATGAATTTTATTCCTGAAACTTGAGCTATTGCATTACTTAGATGGAAGAAAACATACAAAATTTCTATTAAAAATATTCTTAATGTTGAAGGATCCTTTTCTCCATAACTCCCATAACGTTGTGATTGTTGTCATTCTATGATTCAAAGTGGACATTTATTTATTCTTTTCATAGCTTCGCTTACACTGGAGTCTACTCCTCTCTGACTCTATGTCTAAACGCAGTTTGATTCTTCGATTAATGATAGTCCTCCTCTTTTTATATGATTTTTTTTTGTTCTTTAAAGGAATCTGATTCTCACTAAGCAGATTGGTTATCAGTTAGTTTGAGTATTATAAAGACCTGTTCAACTCATTATGAAAGTAGCAGTAACCAATCTCATCTTTCTTCTGGTTGTTCTGATAGAGTAGAGTAGAGTAGAGTAGAGTAGAGTAGAGTAGAGTAAAGTAGAGTAGAGTAGAGTAGAGTAGGGTAGAGTAGAGTAGGATAGAGTAGAGTAGAGTAGAGTGGAGTGGAGTGGAGTGGAGTGGAGTGGAATGGAATGGAATAGAATAGAATAGAATAGAATAGAATAGAATAGAATAGAATAGAATAGAATAGAATAGAATAGAATAGAATAGAATAGAGCTGAAAGGGACTTTGGAGGTCTTCTAGTCCACCAGGTCTACGTCAAACAGGAAACCCTATACCATTTCAGGCAACTGGTTGTCTAATCTCTTCTAGAGAAACTCCAATGTTGGAGCACTCAGAACTTCTGGAGGTAAGCTGTTCCACTGATGAATTGTTCTCACAGCAAGGAAATTTCTCTTTAATTCTTGATTGGTTCTCTTCTTGATTAGTTTTCATCTATTGTTTCTTGTCTTGCCTTCAGGAGTTTGGAGAATAGGTTGACCCTGTCTTCTTCATGGCAGTCCCTTAGGTATTGGAACACTGCTATCAGGTCACCCCTCGTCCTTCTTTTCATTAGACTAGATATACCCAATTCTAGCAACTGTTCTTTATATATTTTAGCCTCCAGTCCCCTAATCCTCTGTATTGCTCTTTTCTGCACTCTTTCTAGAATCTCAACATTTTTTTTTTTTATTTCAGGGTGTCCAGAACTGGATGCAGTATTTCAAGTGTGGTCTTACCAAGGCATGATAAAGTGATACTAACACTTGACATGATCTTGATTCCATCCATCTGTTAATGCAGCCTACATATCATCTCTAGTATTAATGACAGTGAGTTTCTCTTCAGATCAGTTCTTTGGTCATGAACTTCTGGTGGCTGTTGATACTAGGATACATTGGGGAGAATGATAGACTACCTTGTCTTCAAAGGATCTTCCTGTGCTATTATGATAGCTGGTCACATCTCAATATTTTGAACGAAGCTTTGGAACCCCTCCCACCTATATTGTTACATCGTTAGGCAAATTCTAAAACAAACAACAATTAGTGTTGAAGAATCCAGATTTCACATTTATAATTACAAAAGATGATCCATCTGGGGTTGCATTCCAGATGGTTTATCTTTTTGTTTTCTTTTTAAAGTTAAAATCCATGTGATTGTTTTGGGGTAAAGAAATAGAATCATTTACAAACATGTTACAGGAATGCATTAGAAATGCATTCCATCCATTCTTTTCTCTCATATATTTGGAAAGAAAGTCAATGTCGGGAAAGCACTGCTAGCTATTATACTGTACTTATTTTGCTTTTAACTAGAAACAGCTCCCATTATGGTCCTCAGTTCTTCTAAATAATGATAAATGAAATATCCCAAGAAATTGTGAAGGCAGAGATAAATAACTGTACTTTTGCTCTATTGCTATTGGTTATTCTTGTGATCACTGATTAGTATCACAAAGAAAGCATTGCATAATGTAGTTCTCCTAAAATTCTAATTAAAGTGTTAATTAATTGCAGCTGGTGTGCCTTAATACAGTTAATACAATTAACCAAGAAGGAGAGAACAACTCTGCTAAATTATTCACGCCGGGGGCATCATGTTTCTACTTCATCCCACTCCAAAGTTACTGTGTCGTATGGTGAGATTATTCTAAAATATCAGCGTGAGAAGTGCTATTTCATTCTGTATAGATTCAGGAAAAACATTACTAAGATAGTATTTTTGTTTCTGATTTTTTTTTAAAAAAAAAAATATACAACCACCTGGCTCTGAGCCACAGGGAGAAATAATGAAAATTAAGGCATGCTTTGTTGTGATGATACAACTCCACTACCCCTGCCCAAAACAACAGTAACAACTGAAAGAGCAAGTAGGATAAGTTATAGAAGTTTGGTAGCAAGTAAAATAAGGAATAGGAATTTGGTAGCAAAATTTAATTGGAGAAAAGTGGAGGGGGGGGGAGAAGTAAGATGATGACCAAAGAAACTTTAACTTCTATGTAGTCAGTTTGAATGGAGATCTGTTTGTTTGTCTGTCTGTCTGTCTGTCTCTATCATCTAGCTAGCTATCTCTTATCACTTTCTGAGTGGTGCTCTCTTGGTTGGGATAATTCATTACTAGGCATCATGATCATGATCACCATGATCATCATCTCAACCCTGATCTACAAGTATTTTCTTTTATTTCTCTCTCTGTATCTCTGTCTCTCTATCTCTTTCTATCTCTATCTTTCCATATGTTTCCTTCCTTCCTTCCTTCCTTCCTTCCTTCCTTCCTTCCTTCCTTCCTTCCTTCCTTCCTTCCTTCCTTCCTTCCGTCCTTCCTTCCTTCCTTTCTCTCTCTTTCTCTCTCTCTCATCTATCTATCTATCTATCTATCTATCTATCTATCTATCTATCTATCTATCTATCTATCTATCTATCTATCTATCAATCTATGAGCAAGGAACTGGACCAGAAGACCTCCAAGGTTCTATTCTATTCTATTCTATTCTATTCTATTCTATTCTATTCTATTCTATTCTATTCTATTCTATTCTGGTACTCAGTGCATTTTGACACACTTTTTTTGTCCCAGTAGTCAACTTTTGTTTGGTACTCAATGCACAAACTAGACTAGGGATCTTCAAACTTGGCTGAATTCATGCTGGCTGAGGAATTCTGGGAGTTGAAGTCCACAAGTCATAAAAGGGCCACGTTTGAAGACCCCTGAACTAGGCCATGTTGAAATTGGGTGCCTTATGAGAATCTACATTATTCCTTATGGAAAAAAAAATGTTTGATACTCATCATTTTTAGTACTCATTGTACCTCCCAGAATCAATTTACAATGTCCCGAAGTAACACTGTAGTTTCATCCTTGTCTCTAGGAGTTAAACCTAACTCAGTGAAGTTTTACCTTTTTATATATTTCCAACTCCTGAGATATGATTGAAGAGGAGGGTACAAGATTCTTAATACTACTCAAGCCAAATTATTAAAAAAATAATGTCTTTAATTCACACAGGGAGAACTAAGTTAGCATTCAGTTTCCAAGCTATATTATTTCTAGGAAAACCTATTTATTTCTTTTTTATGTCCTTAACCAAAAAAAGAGGATAAAATTTTTTCCACTCTGTTTTTATACAGGCTAGAAACATTGTTGTTGTTGTTTTTAATTGTGGTCTATTTTAGAGTATCTGTCCTGCTAATAAATTAATGACTATATTTAAACTGAGTGCAGAACAAACTCAGTTTAAAACCGATGATTCTTTGCATCCGGTTTGTGCAAAGCCTACACAGTAACTTCTCGTTTGTCGGTATCTTATAAATTATTTAGCCAACATGTTAGACTCTCACCTTAAGGCTTGACAAACACATTGCACCTGAATTTCATGTGGCCATCTGCTTTTGAGACCAAACCTGGAAGAATTCTCAGTTCCATTAAGATATGCAAGGGGATTTCAGACACTGCCAATTTTACAATATCATTTTACATGGCAAAAATTAGGGACACAAATCAATATTAAAAGACACCCACGTACTGAGTCATTGGGATTGATGTATAGTTTACAATAGTTTTCCCTGGGTCTGTACTACACTGCGGGATCCTTCATTTACTTTATTGCAAATATGACAAAGTTTAAAGAATGTTATTGCTTTTTAAAAAAAGAACACTATAAAACCTTTGGACTTATGGACAAAATATGATCCAGAGTGTACAAGAGCACATGGTTAGGAATTCTTTAAAGCAGCTAAGTATTTGTCTAGGACAGTGGTTCTCAACCTTTCTAATGCCGTGACCCCATAATACAGTTCCCCATGTTGCGGTGACCCCCAAGTGGGTGTGGCCACCAATAAGAGGGAGTAGGACAGCTAGGGAAAAGGGAAAAAAATGGCAGACAGCGTTGTTTGGTGACCCCCGTGAAATGGTTATTTGACCCCAAATGGGGTCCCGACCCACAGGTTGAGAACCACTGGTCTAGGACTTCATGACTGCCCTCCCCAGTTCCTGATGATCCCAAGAAAAATAAATATATGCTTGGTGTAAGGAGTTGCCAACAGCACTTGTACACTCTGGAGCTCTTTTTGGCCATTGAATCGCTCAAGGTTGTGCAGCTGTATTCTGTATGAAACAAATAAGAAAAAGAAATGGACCGGTTTATTGCACAGTAGCACCTGTGCATGCAAATGGCAGAGGTCTCCTATGTCAGGGGTTCCCAACTTCCGGGCCATGCACTGGTACCGGGCCATGTTTTTGACAGCAACCGGTCCACAGAAAGAAGCAAAGCCTCATCCATGGCATGCAGGCAGCACACAAAACCACGCACCCTCCAGTCAGTGGAAAAACCTCTCTCCACGAACTGGTCCCCAGTGCCCAAAAAGTTGGGGACCTCTGTCCTATGTTACTGCTAAGCCACTTTGCTGGGGAAAAAAAATGACTGAGGTTGTCCATAACTGTGTAAGAATTAAAATATAATAATAGTAATAATAATAATAATAATAATAATAATAATAATAATAATAATAATAATAATAATAATAGTAGTAGTAATAATGTGTGATGATCCATAATAATCATCATCATCATCTAGTCCAACCCCCTGCTCAGGCAGGAAACCCTATACCATTTCAGACAAATGGCTGTCCAGTCTTTTCTTAAAACCTCCAGTGTTGGAGCATTCACTGCTTCTGGAGGCAGGTTGTTCCACTGGTTAATTGTTCTAACTGTCAGGAAGTTTCTCCTTAGTTCTAGGTTGCTTCTCTCCTTGGTCAGTTTCCATCCATTGCTTCTTGTCCTGCCTTCAGGCGCCTTGGAGAATAACTTGACTCCCTCTTCTTTGTGGCAGCCCCTGAGATATCGGAAGACTGCTATACTGTCCCCCCTCGTCCTTCTCTTCATTAAACTAGACATACCCAATTCCAGCAGCCATTCCTTATACGCTTTAGCCTCCAGTCCCCTAATTTATCATATGGATGAATTTGAATCCTGTCCAACCAGCCACCTCTGTTCTGAAACAGCAGATTCCGTATAGCCATGGATCTTTTTTTTGTTTGTTTGTTTGTTTAGCTCTGTCAAAGAGCAGATGAATATTGCTAATGGAAAAAACATGCCACGGGTAGCTGTGTGAGGCTTCTGACTAAATGTAACATCAAATAGGTGCCCTTTTGAAAAGTAAACTGAAGTTAAATCGTATTGTATTGAACCAGCCGCTTACAGAGATATTCGAAAGAAGAGGGTAGTTGCTAAAGAGGCTTTCCAAAAGATAAGCAGAAATATATTTGCCTTCCCCCAACCGAGTCTCCATTCTAAACTCTATTTCAGTTTATGCGCTGCAGAAATCAAAAATAAAATATGCTGTCCAGTTGTTGCATGTTGGTTTTGAAGGAAGGGCTTTGGACTGGAAAGGATTTACTCCGGAGTAAAAAAAAAACTACAGGTAATGTTCATTTAGCTATCAAAATTGGGACCACCCATTTGGTCATTAAATGGAGCTGTTGCTCTTTGAAATTGCAACTGGGCTTACCGTCTTACCTCAGCTTTCTTTTGCTTCAGAGCCCAGCAAAAATTGGATTGGTCATAAAGTTATTCTTTCAACTCCGTCATAATTGCTAAACAACACGGTCACTAATTATGGACTACCTGCAAAGCAGTTGCTTGATATCCATATTCCTTTATTTGATGAAGGGAGGGGGAGAAACTAATCAGGTATGATTATGAACATATGTCATATGTATCCCGCTAAGGCTAGATTCAGTCATAAAAGACATTGCTAAAGGGGCTTCCCATTTGAAAACAATAATAAATAAATTATATCAATATTATTGCCTGGAGTGCAGGTTGCAGAGCGCCACTGAGGTGCTACGTGGCTACTAAGAGGAGCAGTTCTCATTCATTTCACGGTCTGCAAAAGCCAAGAATTCTTCAAAGGAATCCAACCCCTTTATCCTTCTTGTATGGGTCCATTTTGTAAAACCGATGCCCTCGATCTATAGTCCAAAAGCTGCGGGGAAAGAATATCTTTAGAATCATTTATAGGCCTCATCCAATCTGTCTGTGAAGGAGCCTTAGGATTTATTCAAAGCAAAGCCTCGTGTCCTTTGAGGTGATACAGTCTTGACACTATGGAAATGCAGCACTCCATCCCCAGGAGGGCAAAATTTGTCTGGCAAAGTGATTAGAACTGACAGGGTTGCAAAGATAAAATGTATTCTTCTTCTTCTTCTTCTTCTTCTTCTTCTTCTTCTTCTTCTTCTTCTTCTTCTTCTTCTTCTTCTTCTTCTTCTTCTTCTTCTTCTTCTTCTCCTCCTCCTCCTCCTCCTCCTCCTCCTCCTCCTCCTCCTCCTCCTCCTCCTCCTCCTCCTTCTCCTCCTCCTCCTCCTCCTCCTTCTTCTTCTTCTTCTGGTGGGAAAAAAGACCTTAGCTTCCAGAGAGGAGGTGTTTCAAATGTTGGATGTTCCCCAGCCATAGAGGGTTCCCATGTTCCCTTCTTTTCCAAGAGGGAATCTCCTCCTCTGTTTCTCTGAAGCTAAACAAGGGTGGGGTTGTGTTAAATCTCCCTTCTTTTGAAGCTTCCTTCTCTTCAATGCCTCTTTAACCTTCGGAGCAAAGTTGAGTCAGTGGATTAAAGAACGGAATGGATTACAAGCGGGCATATGAATAGGCATGCATGCCTTTTTGACTAATTAATTGAATGTGTTTTTACATTGCCAAAACATTCCATGGAAGTGTGTCTAAAGATATTAATTAATCTTCTCTTTGAGTCTCTCAAAGGTTTTTTTTTTTTAAAAAAAAAAAAAACAACATCAAGCAGAATTTTAGACAAACCCAGAAA
This sequence comes from Crotalus tigris, assembly GCF_016545835.1. NCBI lineage: Eukaryota > Metazoa > Chordata > Lepidosauria > Squamata > Viperidae > Crotalus > Crotalus tigris. Next base: position 339,430 of record NW_024096472.1, on the reverse strand, counting down.
GAGTCCATTAATAATTAAAGCTATGTATTTATAACAGAGACTCATAAATCCAAATGTTAAAAAGTAAAAAAAAAAAAAACAACAAACTCACTGGCTACACTGATATAAATATACGGCTGTTATATAGTGGGCTACTCCACCAAATGACACTTGTGGTATAAAAAGGATGCTAAATACTAATTTGACATTTGTGGTATAAAAAGGATGCTAAATACTAATTTCCAGGTTGAATTAATTTTTAGCAAAATTTTCTCACTGTTGTGAGATAGATAGATATAGAAATAGATAAAGATATAGATACAGATACAGGTACAGATATATAGATATAGATTAGATATAGATATAGATGATATAGATATAGATATAGATATGTAGGTCTTTGGTTGTTCGGGTTTTCTCCCGCGTAAAATTGGAAGTGTCTTGGCAACGTTTCGACAAAGTCCCATTCGTCATCTTCAGGCTGGTGTTTTCAGCTTCGTGCTTCAAGGAGCAATGTGTGGTCTTAATTGTTTCTTTCCTTTCTTCCTAAGACCACACATTGCTCCTCGAAGCACGAAGCTGAAAACACCAGCCTAAAGATGATGAATGGGACTTCGTCAAAATGTTGCCAAGACACTTCCAATTTTACGTGGGAGAAAACCCGAACAACCAAAGACCTACATACAAACACCCGCAAAAACCTCAGAAAACAGATATAGATATAGATATAGATGCGGGGGGGGGGATTTCATAGATTGAAATAGCATTACCTTTTGGGAAGGTGATGGAGCAGGAAATAAACATTAAGAGCATTGTGAGAGGTGATAGATGATATGAACCTAGGTAACACAGGGGCAGTTTGGCACCAAAAAATATTATTATTATTTTACATTTTTTTTTAAAAAAAAATGTGGGTCGATCCTAGAACTATTCTTATAGGAAATAAGCATAATATACTGTAGAGCTGAAAAATCACCATTTTATCCCAGCAATTTTCTTTTTTTCTTTCTTATTTTTTTTCTTTTTGGTGACTGAGAAATTGGGAAATTTATTGCTGGCCACAGGGAAGCTCGAGAAAAAATATCCTATGTGACAAACAGAAAGGAACATGAAAACAGCACCTATCTTGACTTTCCCACGAAGGATAATTGCAAGCATTTCTTTTGAAACTTAAATTTAGTATTATAGTTTCCAGTTATGCGTAAACAGAAGTTAATCCTAATGATGTTTGTTGGAACAGATCACTATCAGTAAATCATAGCCTAAAACAGCCCGCTTTGGCAAAGTGTGGTGAAATTTAATTATGGATTGTCCAGATTTCCATATTATGTTAATTGACGGTGAATAAGGAAAGGAACTTATTTATGCATTCTAATAGAAATAGGAATATAGGGACCAGTTCTGATCTGGTTCACACGGTCAAATCCATTTGACCCATTGATTTGATCTGATGGTTTAAATTCCTTTTACAAAATCCATTAGTGTTCTTAAATTGATTTGGAGGAGAGAGAAAAAAAAGGCTATTCAAGTTGGAATAGCAATTTAATTCAGGGAGACAATGGGAATTGCCTTCAGATCAAATCTCTCAATCAAAGTTTTGCATCGCTCTCATCTGGACAAAACTCATACATTCAACGACAGGGTAGAATTCTGTTTTCCTCTGTCTGGCAATCTATAGCCAGGACTTGGAAGGAATTTCATTTGTTGATTTCAACCCACTAGCCATTTCTAACTTTCTAGGATTATAGGGGAATTGTTTTCCCCTCTCAGAAAAAAAAAAATGAGCTAAAAGTTCTCTTCTGGGTTATATATAGTTCTCCCTTAAGCATAGCTATGCAAGACAAGAGAACAATGGAAGCATTCAAAATCTTTAAAGAAAAAAAAAACTTATTTGCTTTGAATTCAGCTTCCCTTTATGTGTGACAACTTGATGCCTTTTGTTCTATTTTCTATTGTCATGGGTAGCTTCATCCTTTGGATCAGCTGTAGGGAATAATCCTCAGAGGATAAAAAACATCACCTACTTATGTGCTTGCTTCCAGATGCTGGTGTAACTGTAGAATTCCACGCTGTCTATACTCCATTAGTGGACTGTTTATTTCAAGAAAATAAACAATTTCTTGGCTTTGTCTTTGAACTCAGATGCTCATTGTTCGGTAAAGAAACAATCTTGTTTATGAAAGCCCAGGCTGAAGAATATAAGAATTCATTTCAAGGCTCTTTTTGTTCTGAGAGACTTCATCAGATAGCGGTTCCAAACAAAGTCAGATTTTCAGATTTCTCCTTAATGGAGTTACACGTTGTACGTAAGACAGCTTTTATTGAGGAATATTTACAGGGAAAGACATTGTCAGTGGTATCCAGGTGTATCGTGCATCACAGATAAATTATGAATGAATTAACAGTGAGAACTTGTTTGCAAGTGCCTCGCTGTATAAAATTTGCATGAGTTTGTGTGCAAAATTATAGTTAAAATGCTATTTTGGCAGCTTTATACCTGAAACATTAAAGGACGTCCAAAGAGATTTATTATCCACTAAGAAATTCCACTTTTCTACCGCCATTTTAAAATAATTTTATTGATTTTTTTTTTAAAAAAATATAGTTACAAATAATGCTTGAGAGCTAAATGTATTCATTTTTCTTTAAATTGCTTTTTTAAAAATAATAAAACTATCATACATACTACATGGAAGGAAGGAAGGAAGGAAGGAAGGAAGGAAGGAAGGAAGGAAGGAAGGAAGGAAGGAAGGAAGGAAGGAAGGAAGGAAAGAAGGAAGGGAGAAAGGGAGGGAGGGAGGGAGGGAGGGAGGAAGGAAGGAAGGAAGGAAGGCAGGAATGGAGGGAGGGAGGGAGGGAGGGAGGAGAGATTTTATGTTGTGCAAATTAGCAAATCAACTTTTATTTACAGCAACAGAACACAACTCTTTATAAAATGTCAAACAGCAAACATACATTAAAATGAAAACATTGAAAGATTAAATATGTAGACAACTGACTTCCAATATGGAAAATAAACATACTTTATTTATTTCCATGCTCATTTATTTATTCATTTAAAAGATTCATATATCATAAACCTGGGTATCTTACAAACAATAATCAAAGCATAAAAAGGATGCTGTAAAATCAACATTAAAACCTCTCTGTGCCCCAAAGACACTTTCATATCCAATAGATAACTTTCTTGGGGTCCAGATAACACCACATGCTAAAATGTGTTATGCTTGGATCATTGTGAATCCAAGATCCCCCCCAAAAGAGTCAGATATAGAACTTCTCTTCATAGCCCTCTCACCCTTCTTACAAGGCAGCGAACAAGCAATGATCTGCAAAAATCTGAATGTACAATAGGCAGAATGATAGGATACCAATCCTGTAGATCAAGGGTCTTCAAACGTGGCGTGCTGCCTGAGGAATTCTGGGAGCTGAAGTCCACAAGTCATAAAGAGGCCATGTCTGAAGACCCCTGCTAATACATGCTATCGATGTATTAAGTATTTTCTCCGACTTACTAGGCTCTCAACATACTTTTTTTCTCAATGTATGGCACAGATCTATCCCAGTATATTCTAGAATAATGATTTGAAGCCTCCCATGTTTTTTTTTTAACTGTGCTTCGTTTGAAATCTACCTCAAGCAGGGAAGGTAAACTGGACTACTGCAACGCGCTTTACATGGGGCTTTACATGAAAAGAATTCGGAGACTACAGTTGGTCCAGAATGCAGCTGCACGACTGATAGTGGGTGCTCCTCAATACACCCACGTTACACCTATCCTCCATGAGCTGCACTGATTGCCTATTGGTCTCCAGGTCCAATTCAAGGTGTTGGTCATTACCTTTAAAGCCCTATATGGCTCAGGGCCAGGCTACTTGCGAGACTGCCTACTACCTCATAGTTCCCTTTGTCCGGTTAGATCCCACAAGCTGGGCCTCCTTCAGGTCCCGTTGGCCACGCAGTGCCATTTGGCAGGGCCTTGGGGAAGGGCTTTCTCTGTGATGGTGCCCACGTTTTGGAACCAGCTCCCCCCGGAGATTAGGACCGCCCCCACCCTGTTGGTTTTCCGTAAGCTGCTTAAGATCTGGCTTTTCCGGCAGGCCTGGGGTTTATAAAATCTGACCCCTGGATGACTGTTATTGTACTGTTTGTTTTGTCATGTTTTATGGTGTTTTTATTGTTAGCTGCCCAGAGTCCTGCGGGAGTGGGGCGGTTTATAAATTTTAAAAATAAATAAATAAAGGAAAACACAGGGAGAATTATTCCAACCCAACACTTGTCTAGAAGACAGAGTTTAAATGCAGAGTCTGCCCAAGAGATTAGTTACTGTCAGTACTTCCTTAAACTGAGTCTCTTGGAAGCTGAAATGAACTACTGTCTTACCTCTTTCTCTATTTTCCCATTAGGATTGACAACTCAATTTTATATGAGAGCATCCACAGGGCATTGTGTGCTTCACTCTATCCAGTCCCAGCAAATCAATGCAGGCCAGTCCATGTCTATCTGCCATAAAACATCAGAGGCATTTAGTCAACCAGCAGCTGACTAAATAAAGTCCAGATAACTTAGAACTGTCTAGCCACTCATGTATGCTGACAATATTTGATTTCCTTCTTGTGTCTGGAGAGGATACCTGCCTAATTACCATGGATTTATATAGAAGAATAGATGAAGTTGATTTTTTTCCCCTCCAGTTGCTAACATTAAGGGTTGGGATAATGTCCTTGGAATTCCTGTTATTTCTTGGTCCCTTTTCTTAGACAAACTGCAGAGTGGCGCTTTTAGCATCCAATAAATCTCTTTTTATTTGTGGAATGAGAAAAAATAAACTGCCTTAAGAAGCAAGCTAAGTGAGCAATGAATTTTTTATTGTAGGACTGAGAATGAGAGGGCTTTAAATGTTTTATAATCCCAATGATGACTTTTGATGGATGGTCTCCCTCTTGGAAAGTTGACTCAATCTTCTAGGTATGTTCCAACTCCGTTGGATAGAGAAAGATCACCCCAAGCCTTTTGGGGATGTAAAATAAAGCCTGACTTGATCTGGTTTAGATGTAATAAAACACAAAACATGTCCATTAAACCTTTTAGTGTCAAAGGAGGGAGACAATAACCTTATTACAAGATAAAATGCAATTGCATTGGGCATTAAAGGACTTTTAAAGAGTAGACACGGACAGATGGCTGCATATCTTCATTTTGCCCACAAAAACTAACAGTGCGTCTTCCTAGAATATTTTAAAAGGGTGCTAAAATCAGATGAGGGAAATGTAAACATAAGTCAGGCATGTATTATCATGTTTGGTGGACATGTGACAAAGTAAAGAATTATTGGAAAAAGATACATGCCTGGCTAGAAAAGATGTTGGGAGAGCATGTAGATTTTAAACCTGAATTTTTTTTATTAGGTATAATGCCAAAGAAGACTCACAAACAAAGCTTATATTTGATTTTGCATGTCACAACAGTGGCAAGAATTATATTCACGCAATATTGGAAGAATGAAGGAATACCATCAGATGAAGAAATAATTAAAAAAATACTAGAATGCGCAGAGATAGACAGACTGACTATGAGACCGAAAGAAAAAGAAGAAACGGAATATTATCAAACTTGGGACTTATTTATCGATGGCTAGAGGAAAGAATAAAGGATTAGGAACTAAATATGTATTAGAGAATGTAAACTCAGACAGCACATTAGTTGAAAAAATATTATTGAATGTATGGGGAAAAAAACTAATAAAAACTTTTTGAAAAAAAAATCAAATGAGGGGCTGAGTGAGTGAATTGTGAGTTACAGTTTGGTCCCACCTTCCTTTCTGAAATAAATATTCTGAAATAACAAACGCTCTTATGAGCATCTCTTCTTGATCCATAAATAGTTAAATATTTATGGATCCAGAAGAGACGCTCATAGCGTGTTTGTGAACCATGAATAAAAGCACTAATGTGCTGTTTTGTTTAAACAAATGATCACAACCAGTAGGAAAAAAAACTTGAAAGAGAATAGCAATTTCTTGGAAATACACGCAGTCATGCCTCTGTGTGTACACAAACATACAAACAAGTACTCAAATAGGCTGGTGAGTAATGGTCCAATACTCCAACCTCGGGTTGTTTTGTTTTTTGTTTTGTTTTTTTGTTTTGATAGACACTCGCATGTACTTTAAAAATCCAGCTAGCTATATCTAAAGGAGCAAATTAATTCATGTGGATGTAGCTTTTACAGTTAAGTTTACTGCGGATTTCCTGGGTGATATCTGAATTTTTAAAATTTAGATACCATTTGAAAATAAAATGTTCCACAAACCAAGATGTAAAATATTAATGTCATATTTAACTATAATTCATCCTCTGAAGCAAGTTGATTATTACGTGTTTTGATAAATTCTGAACAGTATTGATTATTTCTAACAGTTCACAAGTGAGCTATCTGCACTGATTTACATACTAAAATAGAATATTGTAACAAGAGAGTCATTTGGGTAGAGCTTAATCGGCAATTCTTTAGAATAAAAAAATCTAAGTATATGAATGTTTTAGTGGTGACAACGGTTCATTGGAGAGTTGTAATTGGTGAAAAGCTGAACGATTACTTCTCCTTTGCCAAAACCGAGATGGCCTCTGCCATTGATTGCAATCCAAATAAATGAACATACTATTTGCTCAAATTCACTTCCAATCTTTTTCGCAACACAACACTTCCGGCTTTGTGGGATGTACAGAACTATCTCAGTTTGAGCTGCTTAAACCCAGTGCTCTTTTCAATATTAGTCACTTCTACCAAATGTCCAGAAATGCATATTATTAAAAAAGGGGAGAAAACATTGTCACCACAAACATATTTATAATGGACCATTTCTAAAGGTAAAGGTAAAGGTTTAGAATAGAATAGAATAGAATAGAATAGAATAGAATAGAATAGAATAGAATAGAATTCAGAGTGAATAGAATAGAATAGAATAGAATAGAATTCAGAGTGAATAGAATAGAATAGAATAGAATAGAATAGAATAGAATAGAATAGAATAGAGCTGGAAGGGACCTTGGAGGTCTTCTAGTCCAGCCCCCTGCTCAAGCAGGAGAACCTATACCATTTCAGACAAGTGACTGTCTAGTCTCTTCTTAAAAACCTCCAGTGATGGAGCAACCACGATTTCTGGAGGCAAGCTGTTCCACTGGTTAATTGTCCTCACTGTTAGGAAGTTTCTCCTTAATTCCAGGTTGCTTCCAAGTTGGAGAATAACTTGACCCCCTCTTCTTTGTGGCAGCCCCCCAAATACTGGAATATTGCTATCATGTCTCCCCTGTTTCTTCTTTTCTTTAGACTAGCCATTTAGTCCTGCAGCCATTCTTCGTATGTTTTAGTCTCCAGACCTTGGATCATCTTAGTTGCTCTTTTCTGAACTTTTTCCAAAGTCTCAACATCTTTTTTGTAGTATGGTGACCAGAATTGACTGCAGTATTCCAGGTGTGATATAAGAAGGGACTAGACAATCATCTGTCTGAGATGGTGTAGGTTCTCCTGCTTAAGTGGGGGGCTGAACCAGAAGACCTCCAAGGTCCCTTCCAGCTCCATTCTATTCTATTCTATTCTATTCTATTCTATTCTATTCTATTCTATTCTATTCTATTCTATTCTATTCTATTCTATTCTATTCTATTCTGTTCTGTTCTATTTGATACTCCTCCATTCTATTCTATTCTATTCTATTCTATTCTATTCTATTCTATTCTATTCTATTCTATTCTATTCTATTCTATTCCATTCTATTCTATTTTCTTTATTCTGTTCTGTTCTATTTGATACTCCTCTATTCTATTCTATTCTATTCTATTCTATTCTATTCTATTCTATTCTATTCTATTCTATTCTATTCTGATCACTGAACGTGAATAACTTTAGCCCATCTGCACAGAAGCAGCACCACTTCAAATACCACCCTGCTTCTGGGTGAGAGAAGAACTAAGTAGAGAACACTTCCCCCCCCCCCTTGCTTTATTGTTAATGTCCAAGGAAATGCCACTCACCCTTCTCCAGTGAACCCCAGAAAGAACATTACTCATCTTCTCCAGACTGCTGTCGGAAAGCTAGCATGCCAAAAGTCTTCCAACTGGCAGCTTGGAGACATGTTGTGGGCAGGCTCCCAATTGATTTGCCCAGACAAATTGGGTCATCTCCTTCATTTCAATAAAGCGAATCATGTAGCATTCACGGTGCAGTTGATTCTATCAAAACAAAGTGGCTTCTCAGAGGACCCACAAGCTTAGTTTCAGCTGAAGTTACGTAATGGACCTCTGAGAGCATCTTAAGGTCAATGTACATAAGAGCCAGCGGTTTCTGCAAGGAGGGGTCGAAACAAGCAAGATGATGGTTATAGAAAAGAGACGGGGTTTTGCATCATGGAATCATAGGGCTGGAAAGGACCTTGGGGGTAACAACAACAACAACAACAACAACAACAACAATAATAATAATAATAATAATAATAATGTTGAAAGGGACCTTGGAGGTCATAAAATCCAACCCCCTGCTCAGGCAGGAAACCCTATACCATTTTGGACAAATGGTTGTCCAGTCTCTTCTTAAAGACTTCCAGTTTTGGAGCATTCACTGCTTCTGGAGGCAGGTTGTTCCACTGATTAATTGTTCTAACTGTCAGGAAGTTTCTCCTTAGTTCTAGGTTGCTTCTCTCCTTGATGAGTTTCCATTCATTGCTTCTTGTCCTGCCTTCAGGTGCTTTGGAGAATAGCTTGACTCCCTCTTCTTTGTGGCAGCCCCTGAGATATTGGAAGACTGCTATCCTGTCCCCACTCGTCCTTCTCTTCGTTAAACTAGACATACCCAATTCCAGCAGCCTTTCCTTATATGCTTTAACCTCCAGTCCCCTAATCCTCTTTTCTGTACTCTTTCTAGAGTCTCGGCATCTTTTTTACATCGTGGTGACCAAAACTGGATGCAGTATTCCAAGTGTGGCCTTACCAAGGCGTTGTAAAGTGGTATTAATACTTCACGTGATCTTGATTCTATCCCTCTGTTAATGCAGCCTTCTAGTCCAACCCCTGCCCAAGGGAGAAGTCCTTATACATTCCACACAAATGGCTGTCCAATCTCTTCTTGATTGAACATCTACAATTCCAGGAAACAAGCTATCCCACTGATTAATCATTCTCACTGTCAGGAAATTCCTGCTTATTGGAGCTGCCTCTGATGAGCTTCCCTCCATTCCTTCTTCTCTTGCCCTCTGGTGCTTTGGAGAATAGGTTGACCTCTTCTTCCTTGTGGCAGCCCTTCAAGTATTGGAAGATGGCCATCATGTCACCTCTAAGCCTTCTCTGCATTCGACGAAACATACCTACTTCCCTTATCTATTCATCAGAAGATTTAGCCTGTAGACCCCTAATCCTCTTTGTTCCTCTTCTCTGTACTCTGTCTAGGGCAGGGGTAGGCAACCTTGGCTCTTTTATGACTCATGGACTTCAACTCCCAGAATTCCTGAGCCAGCATGGCTCAGCTTGGAAACCTCTCCCTTTCCCCTCAGCATGGCTGGCTCAGGAATTCTGGGAGTTGAAGTCCAGGAGTCATAAAAGAGCCAAGGTTGCCTACTCCTGTCCTAGGTCAGGGGTAGGCAACCTTAGCTCTTTTATGACTCGTGGACTTCAACTCCCAGGATTCCTGAGTTGAAGTCCATGAGTCATAAAAGAGCCAAGGTTGCCTACCCCTGGTCTTTTTTGTATCATGATGACCAGAACTGTAGGTAGTATTCCAAGTATGGACAGACTAATGTAGGATATCATGACGTTTTGAGATGTAAAAACCCCAAATTTTGATACTCACAATACGAAGACAAGTCTGCTTAACAAAACAAAACTTATTGGAGAATAAGATAAACAGAATAAAAGAGAAAAGAAAAAGAATAGAAGAGAGGAGCGTTTGCAAACGTGGCCTCCTGGATCCTTCCCTATGGATTGGATTACAGGAGAACGCTGGCTTGGTTTCAAGATCTGCATTTTATATCCCTACAATGTATGCCACATCTAAGAAACTCTTTCATCTTTATAGATGTACTCTGAAGTTGTACTTTGTTAACCTGACCTCTTCCGTCCATCTGCTGTTATCTTGTTTATTTGTAATTCTCACCTTGGGTCAAAATTCCCCTCTTCGGGATAGTAGGATTTCTACTCAAAGTGTAAGTCCCTGTGTCAAGAGGATTTTTAGGCAGGAAATAGTAAACATTTGGTCATGATTAATTATCTTTGCTGATTACCATTTGTAGTCACTTTTACATGGGCAGGAAACAGTAAACGTTTCTGTTTCATATATTGGCAGTAGTTAGAGTGCAGTACTGCAGGTCACTTTAGTTGACTGTGTTCAGCAGGTCAGTGGTTCAAATCTCACCGGCTCAAGGTTGATTCAACCTTCCATCCTTCCGGGGTAGGTAAAATGAGGACCCAGATTGTTGGGGGCAATGTAAATAATGTAATATATATACATTACTTACTGGTGTACACCGCTTAGAGAGTGCTCGCACTTAAAGTGGTATATAAGTCTCATAAATAAATAAATAAATAAATTGTTACATTTGCATTAGTATTACATTTGTACTAAAGAGACAGTTTCATATAATGGCATTACATTTCTACAATTATTTCTACAATTATTAAAAGAATAACTTTTATTTCCTTCAATGTCCATGGAGATTCACAGTCCTCCAGGTCATGGGTTGTCCCAAATGTTTTGTTTTTTTTTTTTTCAAGAGGCAACTGGACTTTCTTTGTTTTTCTTTGCTGAAGTTTCACTTCTCCTCCAAAAAGCTTCTTCAGTTCCGAAGCTCATCCAAGCTCATCCATGAAGCTTCTTCACTTTGGAACTAAACTTACCTACTTCCCTTAGCTATTCATCAGAAGATTTAGCCTGTAGACCCCTAATCCTCTTTGTTCCTCTTCTCTGTACTCTATCTAGGGCAGGGGTAGGCAACGTTGGCTCTTTTATGACTCGTGGACTTCAACTCCCAGGATTCCTGAGTTGAAGTCCATGAGTCATAAAAGAGCCAAGGTTGCCTACCCCTGGTCTTTTTTGTATCATGATGACCAGAACTGTAGGTAGTATTCCAAGTATGGACAGAGGGGAAGGGGAAGTGAAATGTCTTCAAGGAAAAACAAAGGAAGTCCAGTTCCCTCTTGAGTAAGCACCTTTGGGGCAGTCTGTCATGATGGAGGATCCATCACCCATTCTTTGCAGATGCCACTGATAATGAATTCATAACGATCGGTGCTACTCTAAGCAATTTGATTAGGTTTGATTAGATTTGCTATGTGAGTTAATGGTGAAGTTTGTCCGATTCAAAGCTTTTTTGGTTTCTTCTTTGTCAAATGTATCAGCAAAACAATAAACGAGACCAAACCGTAAACAACTTACTCAGAGATCAATTTCTATGATGTATTTCATTAAATTTCCCCATAAAACTTTACTTTCTTCTTTCAGTTTGAGTTCAAATGAGTTCAAAAGAGGGCAAAACTCTGCCCCTGCTAGGACAATAAAGAGGTAGGGATTATTTTACAGATAGCTTAGAGCTGTAAAGGAAAATATGTAAAGCTGGAAAAGCTTTGAACAAAGCCAGATCACTTAGCAGACACTTAAAGGGCAAATATTGTATCCACAATTGTTTATGCACTAATTACATTCCAAAGGTTTATTAGAAGCGTAAATTGCAGCAGAATAACAATAGCCCAAAGAGTTTATAAATAATCATCCTAGGGAACATTAGGAGCTATTAAGTGTACAATCCCCCTTTTTTTTATGTCACTGGCAAGAAGAAGAAAATATTTTGTCTCTATTTTGGCTAAGTATTTTAGCATGCAGGCATCAAATGTAGAAACTACATTGAAGCGTGTAATGCAATGATTTTGCAGTCAGGTAGGGCTGTTCGGATTGAAAGCTCAGCCATATCCGACCTTAAAGATACATACAATTTTACAATTTACAAACTCATAAACGGAAAAGCCAAAATGAAATATCAATGACTTGAAATGAATTCAACTCTTTGCCCTTCGTTGATCATCTTAGGATACGTTTTAAGGGAAAGAAAGTCAACACAGGGACACAGCGTGGTACAATTCTCTCTGTTGTACTATTTCTATTGTCATGGAGGGAAACTAATCAAACGGAGGAGCCAGAGTGGGAAATTAATAGACAAGATATGGGGCTTGACAAAATATTACTAGGTTTGGAGAAAAAACAAATTATATATATATATATATATATATATATATATATATATATATATATATATATATATATATATATATAATTAGAACAGTGGTTCTCAACCTGTGGGTCGGGACCCCATTTGGGGTCGAACAACCATTTCACGGGGGTCGCCAAACAACGCAGTCCGCCATTTTTTCCCCCTTTTCCTTAGCTGTGCTACTCCCTTTTATTCTATTGGCTTTTGAAAGCCAATCGAATAGACTCTCTTGAATAGAGTCTAATTCTATTGGCTTTCAAAAGCCAATAGGAATTGTCCAGGCTGTCTCTGCCCTGCTGAGCCCGCCAAAAGTCCCATTCTGCAAACGGTGCTGCACCAGTTGAGTAGTCCTCGACTTACGACCGGTTGAGTAGTCCTCGACTTACGACCGGTTGGGGGTCGCGGCATTAAAAAGGTTGAGAACCACTGTGTTAGAATATAAATTATATGAGGAACAAGTCAAAGAAACGATGGTTACCTGGGCAATAGATTTGGGACACGCTATAAATTTGGACCAATGGCAGCAAATTTGGGAACGTAACGATAAAATGACATTGGCGACAACTTATAAGGAAAATCTTTATAAGATGCTTTATAGATGGCATCTGCCACCAGCTAGACTCGTAAAAAATGTATAGTGGTTACTCACCACTCTGCTGGAAGTGCAAAAGGGAAAAGGATACATTTTTCCACGTTTGGTGGGCTTGTAAAGAAGTACAGGTTTATTGGCTTAGGGTTTGGAAATGGATAACAGAAATGACAGGTCAAAAAATCCAATATAAACCAGAGATGCCATTACTAGGAATATTAGAAAAAAATATAAACAAAGATGATATATATTTAATCATACATGTGATAACGGCGGCAAGAATTTTGTTTGCCCAAAATTGGAAAGCAACTGAAGTGCCTACTGGAGATTGCATAATAAGAAAAAAATTGTATTGCGCAGAATTGGATAAGATGACTAAAGAATTAAAAAACCAAGAGGAAACAGAATACTACCTAATTTGAAATAAATTTTACAAATGGAGGGAAAAAAGAAGGAAGTCGATAGAAGGGATATAAGTAGAGGAAGATTATCAGAAATGTATAGCTGCATATAAATATATAATATTTATTCTTATATGTACAGTATGGAATGATCAAAGATATATGTCAAGGACGATACACTACGTTCAATGTTAAAAAAACAACGTTCCCAATTTTTGATCCTCCAGGCTGCTTATAGTCTGCAAGAATTACCACCTGTGACTCTAGTACGTGGATCCCTTTCAAAATGTCCAGAAACTCAGAAGGTAGCCAAACTCTCAAGACGTTTGGTGGGATATCAAACATCAGATCCAATCCTCTGATCACTTCAGGAATCCACTAGATCAAGCCCAACAGGTAGCCTTCCAAATTCCATTCAGAAAAATATATAAGCAAGGATATTGTAATGTAAGGATACCTTAAATTGTTAACTGACAATTCTCACCAGAATCTCTTCCTTATTTCTTTAAACATAAAGTGCCAGAACTCATCACAGAACTGAAATGTAGTCTAACCATCTCTGAGTAGAGCAAATGGTTTTCTTGAAACCTTTTTTTAATTATTATTATTATTATAACATACAAAGGAATATTAGAATACCAAAAATCTTACGAGAGTTGGTGATCTTGTTAGCTTTGGACCATTTACAATTTCGTTTTATTTAAACGTGGAGTGCCAGAGGCAACATCTGCAAGTGGGGATTTGTGTGAATGCAGGTGTCATATCGTTGATCCCCACCAAAAGTTTTCACTGATAATTATGGAGTTGTTCACACAAAGGAAAAACTTGAGCTCCATTGTTTTTTTATCCAATGCCTTTTCTTTCTTTCTTTCTTTCTTTCTTTCTTTCTTTCTTTCTTTCTTTCTTTCTTTCTTTCTTTCTTTCTTTCTCTTTCTTTCTTCTTTCTTTCTTTCTTTCTTTCTTTCTTTCTTTCTTTCTTTCTTTCTTTCTTTCTTTCTTTCTTTCTTTCTTTCTTTCTTTCTTTCTTTTACATTTAGCCTATTCTGTTCTCAAAAAAGATAAGCAGGATTCTGCCTGGCCAGTAAGTGGACAGGAGATCAACAACTAATACCAGTGTTGTAGGCAAGAAATCCCAGAAGAAGACAATGTCAAACTATTTCTGTGTTTTTTGCCAAGAAAACTCCATGATTATGTCCATGAAGTCACCAGGGTCAGGCTCTTGGGGATATATATATAAAACACTTTCACATCTCAGGTTCAGAAGTTTCGAGAAAAGTCAGAGAAAAATCTTTGGATAAAAGAAAAATAGCTATGTGCTAAATAAGCAGGAGAGATCAAAGGATTTGGGGGCAGTTTCTCCTCTTAAGGATGTTAAGATCAAGATCTGGGCATACTGTATATTACATTAGCATTCTGCTTTAATGGCTACAGGTAATCCATAACCAGTGGTGGGGTTCAAATATATGAACAACCAGTTCTCTGTATGGATGCCACTTCCGGAAGTTCATTTTGGGCCTGGGCAACAAAAAAATTAGCTACCGGTTCTGCCAAAGTGGTGCGAACCGGCTGAGTCCCATCACTGAACTTATATATATACCGTATATGCCGGTGTATTAGGCGACCTGGCGTATAAGACGACCCCCGTCTTTATAGTCGGGCCGCATTCCTAGAACGTCGTCTTATACGCCGGAAACTACCAGTATTTCCAGCGTATAAGACGACTCGGCGTATAAGACGACTCCCGTCTTTGGCGCCGATTTCAGCGCTCGCAGAAGTCGTCTTATACGCCGGCATTTACGGTATTCTATATGTCAACTCTACAATGTTCTCTGAGGGATTTTCAGTACTCAGAGTCCTGCTTTATTTGTCTGTCGGCACCATGACACTGTATTTAGTAGATTGACACCGTCCGATTTTGAGAGGGAAACATCACATGGGGTGGGGAGATGTGAGAGAAACAAGAAAACATATCTGAAAGGCAACAAATAAGGAACCCAGCTAGTATGAAGTAGGTACAGTTTCATTTTAGATGATAGCAGATCCACTATGACACCTCTAATGCTGAAATTGTAGCTAGTCGGAATTCTGAGCAAAACAAAAATTGTAAACTCTGGGAGACAATCTCTCAGCCCATCGTGTCTGTTTTCCTTTTAAAAATATTTTCTAAAGTTGATGTCAATACTTATTGACCACTTAGTTGTTCCTCCTCCTCCTCCTCCTCCTCCTCCTCCTCCTCCTCCTCCTCCTCCTCCTCCTCCTCCTCCTCCTCCTCCTCCTCCTCTTCTTCTTCTTCTTCTTCTTCTTCTTCTTCTTCTTCTTCTTCTTCTTCTTCTTCTTCTTCTTCTTCTTTACTTCTCCTCCTCCTCCTCTCCTCCTCCTCCTCCTCCTCCTCCTTCTTCTTTACTTCTCCTCCTCCTCCTCCTCCTCCTCCTTCTTCTTCTTCTTCTTCTTCTTTTTCTTATTCTTTTTCTGATAAAATGCTTATTATTCTCAGTGAGCCATTACACTGTTGTTTTCTATGTCACTGTGTTTATTACACTTTTATTACACATGCTATTGTAGGCAGTTATATATTCATAGTCACTTATTGTTCAGTAATTTCCTCCAAATGGTTGTTAAGAATTGAGTTCCATTAAAATTAAAAGGTCTCAATTTCCAGTAAGTGAGTTTAGGAATGTTTATGATTGATAATAATGATGACTCCAAACTCGGAATAAAATAGAACATGGATGCAGAATGGAGAGATCGGGGGTGATTTTTAACTCAGTCAAGTTATACTACTACTACTACTACTACTACTACTACTACTACTACTACCTGGAACCAAATTGGTTTATACAAGTCAATATCACAGAAATCATGCAGCAATTCTCCAAGACATTTTTAAAGTGTGTGTGTGTGCAAATATAGATCATCTTCTTCTTCTTCTTCTTCTTCTTCTTCTTCTTCTTCTTCTTCTTCTTCTTCTTCTTCTTCTTCTTCTTCTTCTTCTTCTTCTTCTTCTTCTTCTTCTTCTTCTTCTTCTTCCTCTTCCTTCCTCTTTTACCACCGAATGTCAAGGGAATGAAAACTTTCTGAAAGTCCAAATTCAGAACTAAATTCTCAGTTCATCTGAATAATTTATCTGTGATTATACACATATTCACTGTTGATGAGTGAATTCATGAAACCACAGAATTTTGGATATTTTGATTGCTCAATCTGTAATTTGTGAAATAACTGAAATCAGCAAGGTATAGAAATCCAGTTGGCTTTATCCTACATGAAGGTTTACTGTGGAATTAAGTCCTACAAAGTTTATTTTATCCTGGATTTCAATTAGCAACAACAGAATGGAAGCCTTAATTACCTTCTGTTTCTTTTTTAAATTTCTGCAAAATGTAGCAAATGATGTTTCCATTACTTCTCTTCATGTATCTGCTTATTTACTGAATAGATAGAAGGGAAGTCCACTTTGAAGCTATTGGTAGATGCCCATAACTTGCTTAGTGAAAAAATTAACATAAATTATGAGCATAAAAACTTTAATTATATATCACTGAGCTATATGTAGGCTCATAATATCTTGGAACTCATAAAATAAACAGTTCTTTAAAATATTTCACCTTTCCTGTGTCAAGGGGGAAAAAAGCATGTAAAAATATTATTCTAGTCTTCAATGCCCTCGAACGGAACTATGCAAAGTTCTGATTCAAAGATTCAGTTTTAAGGCAATTCAGTTAAAAATAAACAAAAAAAACCCCCTTCAAACTGATTGAATTACCCGAATGATTCAATGTATCAAATCAAATTTGGGGCCTTTGTTTCAGTTCCTAAAAACATTTTAATTAAATGGATGACTGATGTCAAATCAATTTCATTCCTTGAACAGAACTGACTATTTTGAATCAAATTGTCTCGATGATTTCAATCAATATTTTTTGAATCAGATTTGGATTTCAGTAGCATATAGCCAATCATATGACAATAAAAGGATAAAGAATAATCAACATCTATGTCTTCCATACCCAGCCTCAACAACACTGTACATGAAGATGTTGAAGATAGATTTACAGCAACATTAGAATAGAATAGAATAGAATAGAATAGAATAGAATAGAATAGAATAGAATGGAATGGAGTGGAGTGGAGTGGAGTGGAGTGGAGTGGAGTGGAGTGGAGTGGAACAGAACGGAACTGAACAGAGTGGAATAGAATAGAATAGAATAGAATAGAATAGAATAGAATAGAATAGAATAGAATGGAGTGGAGTGGAGTGGAGTGGAGTGGAGTGGAGTGGAACAGAACGGAACTGAACAGAGTGGAATAGAATAGAATAGAATAGAATAGAATAGAATAGAATAGAATAGAATAGAATAGAATAGAATAGAATAGAATTAGAGCTGGAAGGAACCTTGGAGGTCTTCTAGTCCAACCCCCTGCTCAAGCAGGAGAACCTATACCTCAACAGATAAGTTAAAAAAAGCCTTCAGGATTTTCTTTGGCTAGCAGGATACTTAATTGCCCAGTTTCCTTTATATGTTGATTTTATTCAAAATATTTATTGGAAAAGAGCCAAGAAACTGAAATCCATTCCCCCCAAATATGAAAGAATACGTAGAAGATTATTTAGATTACCTCAGAATAATAGCGTTTACATTTTTGGAACCGAGTTCATATCTCCGAGAGCAGAAGCTTCTGGATAATTCTAGGGCTCATCCCCAGCTGATATACAACACTTCTGCTAAATAAAATTCTAAATGGACATTAAGAGAGAACATACATTATCGCTTTTGAAAGAGCTACTGTTCTTTTTAAGATGGGGCCCAGACCCCCATCTTAAGGAATCTATGCAAATGTGCCCGGCTATTAAGACCATCCAAGACCAAACATAAGCTTTCTCTCGGAATTTATCTGCGATTTAAAGTCACTTGTCTAAGGTCATTGAAAGATCTAAGAGAGTTCATCATTATACAAAGGAATATCCATACACCACTGAGCTTTCTATGGGCTCCCAATGCCAATCAATCAATCAATCAAACAAACAAACAAACAATCATATTGCCTAGTGACACAATCTATCCAAGGAAGAACATTTGTCATGCTTTATTTCACAGCCAGAGTTTCTCTTTCAAATAACTTGGGATTGTCTTCAAGCCATCAGAAACACTAAGGTGCAAATTTACTTCTTGGTAGTTGATAGAAAAACCCTTAATAGAATGGCACCCCCCCCATTTTGTTAAAAGGGGGTGATCAGATACAATTTGCCTTAGAGTTGTCTAAGACAATATTCTGCTCCAGTTACTTAAAGGGGACTCTGTGTGGCTAATTTATAGTATGATAATGTTGAAATCTCATATGCTAATGTGCCAGTTGTTCTAAACTGTAGCATCTATTACACGAGCTAATGTTGGTGTTGACTTAGACATAATGATGGTATAGTCCAGGGGTAGGCAACCTTGATTCTTTTATGACTCGTGGACTTCAACTCCCAGAATTCCTGAGCCAGCATGACTCAGCTTGGAAACCTCTCCCTTTCCCCTCAGCATGGCTGGCTCAGGAATTCTGGGAGTTGAAGTCCACAAGTCATAAAAGAGCCAAGGTTGCCTACCCTTACTCTAGACCAGGGGTAGGCAACCTTGACTCTTTTATGACTTGTGGACTTCAACTCCCAAAATTCCTGAGCCAGCATGGCTCAGCTTGGAAACCTCTCCCTTTCCCCTCAGCATGGCTGGCTCAGGAATTCTGGGAGTTGAAGTCCACCAGTCATAAAAGAGCCAAGGTTGCCTATCCCTGGTATAGTCTGAGGTTCCTAAATAAACTTTTTTTTGGGTAGGTAAACAGTCCCCCAAATCAATGTTGACCAGACAGAGATGAGGAGGTGACTCCTGGAAGCAAAATATCTAGCAAATGTGTTGTTGTTGTGTGTAATTCTTAAAAAAAAAAAAAAAACCTACAACTTTTCTTTCTTCTTGTTAACCTCCCTATGTTATGATAGAGTGGATTTCATATAGCAGAATATTGAGGGTAAGAAGCAGTTTTAAGAGGATAAAATTGTTTGTTGTAAATCAAACACATTGCATTTTGATTGAATTCCTCCTTATCTCACCTTCTCAAGAGACCTAATTGATTTAACGGGAAACATTCTCCGCCTGAGTGTTTTCTGCACAGATCCTGAAGGCTATCTCAAAGGCCTCCTTCAAAAAAAGGTAGAGTTTGCATACCAAAGACA